>NC_056744.1:981038527-981173527 GCF_019279795.1 Protopterus annectens
TTTTAACTAAAAATCTTTATGACATTCCAGATTTATATATACACACACACATGAAACTGAAGCAGAAGGTTATAAATCAAATGTGGAAAGGGATGATGATGAAACAGGGAAGCATTTCAGTAATAGAGAGACTAGAATTTCAGATGTAGGTCATTAAGGAGAAAAAAACTACAATAAAGAATATTTATGAAGTAGGCGAACTAACTCAACGGAAGGATGAAGAAAGGAGATTTTACTAATATGGATGATTACAAGTAGGGAAAACATGCAAGGGGGCTAGAAATTACTTGAGGAAATTAGAAAAGGAATCAAGGTATTTGGTGCAAATAACTAAGGTGGGAAAGGTAATAAAGTGAGATGAGAACAAGAAGAAGTCTGGACTGCAGGTTAACATAGTCTTCCTTGGCATGGACTAAAAACAGAACTTAGACAAAGAGAAAGGGATGGGGGAATGAGAGAAAGGGAGAGGGGTTGCAAAGTGAAAGCCAGCTCTGGTAGACTTTTTAGTTGTGTCTACAGAAAAAGCTGCTGCTAAAAAAAAAAAAAAAAAGAAGTTACGTTCTTACCATAACGTTCCATGCGAGTTGCTCATCTTGCCTTTGTTCTTGCATGTTGGTACGCAGCCGATCCATCGGCTCCGAGTCGGCTGCTTTCCAAGCTCACGATCTCTGAGTAGCTCGAGGCACAGTCCCTATCCCATGATGCACTCTGACTAACCTCAGATCTAGTTTGCTGAACCCAGCAAGAAAGAATACCACTAAACATACTAATATGCCAAAAATATACACATGTATACATATATTTACAATTTGCTAAGAAATACTCTGGCTGGAGTAAAGGACACTAGTTAGACCAACCAGGCCACCAGTCATACCCGTTCTTCAAGAACCTGGAGGGGGAAGGTGGGAGGGAGTGTAAGAACAAAGGCGAGATGAACAACTCACATGGAACTTTATGGTAAGAACATAACTTTTATGTGAAGTTGTTCAATCTCGCCGTTTGCTCTTACACGTGGATAGCGTCCCAAGCACCCTAATCCTGGGTGGCTCATGGTAGTACATTCCTGAGAACAGTGGAATCAAAGGAAGCCCTGTCCACTTTGTAATGAGTGATAATCGTATGAGGTTTGGACCAAGTAGCAGCTGCACAAATAGTGTCCAAAGGCAAACGGGCTGCATGAGCCAGAGATGTAGACACAGCCCTGGTGGAATGTGCTTTCACACTATGCTCTAAAGGTTGGTTGGTTGATGAATATATATATATATTTTATGCAATCAGATAACCACTAAGTCAATGTAACTTTAGCTACAGGCAGCCCCTTTTTATTGTCCGCATGAGAAACAAACTTGTTCCGATTTCCTAAACTCCTTTGTTCTGCCCAAATAAAACCTCAATTGTCTGTGAACATCAAGTTTATGTAAAAAGAAGTTATGTCTTACCATAACGTTCCATCTGTAATGTTGATCCTCGTTCAGTCAATTCGCATGGGTATCAGTTCCGACCTCGGAACCCAGCTGGCCATTTTCCAAGCTCGCGTCAGCCACAAACTCTCGAGCTAAACTCTTACCCATAATTCCCTTCTCCCTGTTACCTCAGATTGAGTTTGCAAGTCAAAAGAAGGTGGCAGCTACCTCTGGTCAACTGACCTATCTGAATCGGAAGGTGAGATCCACTATAAGCCTCAGGAGGGGGATGGAGGGAGGGTCATAATGACTGAACGAGGATCAACATCACAGATGGAACGTTATGGTACGACATAACTTCTTTATCTGATGATGTTAATCCTCGTTCATTCCTTACGCATGGGACAGAGTCCCCAGCTACCTTATTTCTTGGGAGGCCCTCATGGAAGGACGTTCCTGAGCACCATAGAGCCAAATGATGCTCTTCCTCTGGAAGCCAGATCTAATTTGTAATGGCTGATGAAGGTATGTGGTCTAGCCCATGTAGCAGCTGCACAAATGTCATGTAAAGAAGCTCTAGCATGGAAAGCAGCTGAGGTTGCTACTGACCGAGTAGAATGAGCCTTGACAGTGGTAGTTAATTGAACATTATGCTTGCTGTAAATAAAGGTCACACACAGTCTTTCAATCACTTAGCCAACGTGCCCTTGGAAACAGCACATCCTAATCTAGGTCCAGAAAAAGCCAAAAAAAATCTGATCTGACTTGCGAGAAGCTTTAGTTCTGTCCAAGTAGAAACAAAGCCGTCTGTGAATGTCTAGGGTATGTAGGCAATACTAGCCTGTGTTTGAATGATCGGGAAAGAAAACTGGCTATTCAATGGTTTGGTTAATGGACATGTCACAAATCACTTTGGGCAAAAAGGTAAGATTAGTTCTAAATGACACTCTGTCCTTATGAAAAGTCAGAAATGGCTTCTTGATGCACAAGGCTTGAAGTTCGGAGATAAGTCTGGCAGAAGTAATGGCAACTAAGAATAAAGTCTTCCAGGACAAGTATTTGAAGTCACAAGAAGAAGCTGGTTTGAAGGGTGATGTTGTCAAAGCTTGTAAGACTAAAGCAAAATCCCATGGTTGAGTGGGTTTTCTAAAGGGAGGTTTTAGATGAAAAATGCCTTTTATGAAGTTGAAGGTCCTGCATAATTTGTGAGACATGAGAGAAGAAACCTGGACCCCATTGTGAAAATTAGAAATGGCGGCCAAGTGAACTCTGATAGTGGAAGCAGAAAAACCAGACTGGAATAAATCAGACAGATATTCTAGCACTACGGGCAGTGGTGCTGAGAAAGGATCTGTTTTTCTTTTAGCCAGATAGTAAATCTCTTCCACTTGCTGAGGTATGTATTTCTGGTAGACGGCTTATGAGATGCAATGAGGATGTCATGTACAGGTAAGGATAGATCATTCTGCCTGACAATCACTGGAAGTGGAGGAGCCAAGCTGTGAGCTTTAGGCTGTTTAGGTTGGGGTGAATCAGGCTCTGCGGATGGGAGATCAAGTCTGGGGTTGGATCGAGAGTCCACGGTTGATCTAGCAGGTGAGGCCACAGGAAGGGGAACCAAATCAGGCGACGCCAAAATGGCGCAATGAGGATTAATTTGCTCTTCAACCGGTGGGCTTTCTTCAGGACCTGGGGAAGAGGAGGAAATGCATAAAGTAAACCCGAGGGCCAATCGTGGACTACAGCGCTCCTGGGTGACTGTCCCCGAGGGAGAATCAGGGTGAAAACATTGCTGCATTTGTAGTTGGTTGGGGAAGCAAAGAGGTCGCAGCAAGGAAGACCCCAGTGGTTGAAAATCTCCACCGCTATCAAGGGATTCAGGGACCACTCATGAGGTTGAAGAATGCACCTGCTGAGTCTGTCTGCTATCACGTTAGAACTCCCGGGAATATGCGTTGCTACAAGAAAGTGGTTGGTAGCCATCGCCCATTGCCATAATCTCATGGCCTCTCGGCAAAAGGGATAAGACTTCGTTCCACTTTGCTTGTTGATGTACCAGACCACCACCATGTTGTCTGATTGAATCTCAATGGTCCCAGACGGCAACAGGGGATGAAATGCTTGCAACGCCAGAAGCACAGCCCCCAACACCAGAACATTTATATGCAAATGGGCCTCCATTTCAGACCACGTACCTTGGATAATCTTTCCCTGAAATAGCCCCCCTCACCCCATCAGGGAGGTGTCGTGGTCACTGTGGCCATGGGCTGTTGGGGGGAAAAGGTATGAAAACATTGAAGTGGATTCCGAGACAACCACCAATTTAAGTCCAGCTTGCACCTGTGAGTTATCCGAATCTCAGCTGAAGGAGGGAGCTGAAAGGGGTACCACTGAGTGAGTAGTAACCACTGTAGAAGCCTCATGTGAAACCTGGCCTGGGGAAGAATTGTAATGGAGGCTGCCATGGAACCCAACAGCTGTAGAACTGAATGGGCTCAGAATTTCTCCTTTGAGAGGATTGGACTCAATTGTTGTCTCAATCTTTGAATTCTGTGCTCTGGAATGGATGCTCTGCAGTTCTTTGTGTTCTGGAGGACCCCTATGAACTCTGTGGACTGAGACGGGGTGAGATTGGATTTTTGCCAGTTTATGGTTATGCCTAGCCTTTCTGAGGTGTTAAGAGAGAAAGCCAGGGCTTTTTCTAATAGATGACTGGTGGAGGTGGTGATGAACCAATCATCTAAGTATGGAAAAACCTGGAATCCCTGTAGTCGTAGGAACGCTGTGACGACTGCCATGCACTTTGTGAACACTCTGGGGGCTGTAGAGAGTCCGAAGGGCAGTACTCGGAACTGATAATGACTGGTTCCTGCACGGAAGCAAGGAATCTTCTTGACTGTTTGTCCACTTATGTGGTAGTATGCTTCTTGAAGATCTATAGAGCACATCCAATTGTCTTTTTCCAAAAGTGGGAGGATAGACTGTATAGTGACAATCTGGAATTTCTGTACCTTTACGAATTTAACACACTGAGATCCAAAACCGGTCTCCAGTCCCCGGTCTTTTTTGGCACCAAAAGTAGTCTTGAGTAGAATCCGGATCCTATCCGGTCTGGTGGGACTGTTTGGATGACTCTTTTGCTTAGCAGCTTTGCAATCTCTAATGCTGCCTGTACCCTTTGACTGGGTGGCACGTTGGGTAATTTCCTTAAGGTGGCGGGATAAAGATCGAATGGGATATGGTAACCTCTGATTATTATCTTTTTTACCCAAGAATCGATGGTGACGGTTAGCCAGGCAGAAGGGTACAAAGAGTAACAACCCCCAACCACTTCCAGAGGAAAGCAGTTGGGCCGGTCCTCAGGAGCACTGGTAGGGTTGGCCAGTGAAAGAATCCCTGGAACCCTGGTTACGCAGACCTCTTCTACCCCGAAAGGAGAGTCTTCCCTGAGAATTTTCCCCTCTGCCTCTAGGGGAAAAAATCGGCCTGTGTGTCATGGAAGGAGCCCTGAGATTTTTTGTGCCGTATCTTCCCACTCTTTTGGTTTCTGGAGAAAGCCCGTTGAGGGGAAGAATAACAGACACCCACGGCATAAAGGGTCTTGCCGTCCTGTTCACATCTAGCCAGTGTGCTTTTAACTTTGGGATCAAACAACGAAGAGGCTTCAATTGGAGCATTGATAAAGGAAGCCTTGAAGGGTTCCGTGAAATCACACAAGCGCATCCAGGCAAGTGGTCTCAGAGCAATGCCTGTACCCGCTGCTCCTTCTGATGCTTGAGAAATGAGACGCATGCAGGAGTTAGAAATAGATTCAGTGGTGGCTAATTGAGAGGCCACTTTGTCACAGACCTCATCAGACACAGCACCAGCCAAAGTTTCAGAGAGCTCAAAGATCAAGTCCCTCTGAAGCCTGGTAAAATGTGCCATACAGTTCAGAGCCCTGACTGCAAAGGTCCCTGATGCAAATGTACGCTTCCCAATTTTGTCCAGAGCCTGAGACTCTCTGTTGGGCGGATGAACAGTCTGGCTCTCTTCATCCGCCAGGTCCTTTTTAGTTGCGGCCATCACCAAGGCATCTACCGGAAGACCTTTGGACCAATGGGGGTCGCTCTCAGGAGGGGACAAAATTTTATCTGGCCTCCGAGGAATGGCCTCAACAGTGTCAGGAGCCTTCCATGCACGCTGCACGACGAGCCGGACCAATTCGTCGGCAGGTGGAGTAACCCAGGAGGTAGGGGGCCAGGCACGGAAGGCCTGCAGGAACACAGTCTTCAGAGGTTGGGTTAGACGGCTGCCAATCACCTCTCTGTTTCAGGATTTCTAGGATATCTCCGAAGGATACCTCAGAGGGTGACCTAGAGGACCCTTCCCCGTCATCCAAGTCTGTGTCTTCGGTGAGGGACTCCTCAGTGGAGTCCATGTGTTTCCTCTTACACAAAGACTTTCCATGAATTTCCTCAGAGGGAGGAAAGTACAGTTTTGTACCTACCATAAATGTAGATGTTCGAGGATCCACATTGCTGCAGTCCTAACTATTGGGTAGTCCGCTGTCCAGTCGGCCCGAATACCAGAGTATATGGCTGACGTCGGTCAGGGCGCATTAGACTGACGTCAGTACGTCAGGGTACTAATGCGCATGACCGACGTCATATCCTCAGTCTTTTCTTGCCCCAGATGTCAGAAGACCCTAAAAAGACAAGGCCCAATATACCTGCACCAGAAATATGTACAATATATACAAAAATATATACAAAAATATCAGCATATAACCTCACCTACACAACCACCCCTAAACACAGAGGGAAGGAGGGAGGGTAAATTGGACTGCAGCAATGTGGATCCTCGAACATCTACATTTATGGTAGGTACAAAACTGTACTATGTTCTTCATTCCACATTGCTGCAGTCCTAACTATTGGGTAGAATCCCAAAGCAGAGGTAAGGGAGGCTGGCAAATCATAAAGAAGCAGGAGCTGACAACATGCCTTGCAAAATAGCTGTGGCAAAACCAGCCCTAGACTTAGAGTAGAGAGGAAGGTGATAATGCTTAGAGAAAGTATGCACTGAACTCCAAGTAGCTGCCTCCAAAATATCCTTAGTTGCCACCCCTTAGAAATGCTGTTGAAGTGGCAGTAGCCCTAGTGGAATGAGGCCTAATCCCAGCTGGAATCTCCTTGCCATGATGGGAATAACAAAATGCAATGCAAAACCCAATCCACCTAGAAATAGTTTGTTTTGACACAGGCTTGCCCTCTTGAACTCAAAGCAAAAGAAACAAACAACTGCTGAGACTGCCTAAAATCCTTAGTCCTGCTTAAATAATAACGCAATTGCCTATGTACATCTAAAGTGTGCAAAATCTTTTCCCCTTTATTTTGGGGTCTGCATAAAAAGTAGGCAAATGAATAGTTTGGTTTAAAGCCACACTAGAAACCACCTTAGGCATAAAGGAAGGATTAGTGCGTAATGATACCCTATCCTTATGGAAAATCAAAAGGGCTCTACTGCCATAAGGGCCTGCAACTCAGACACCCTTCTTGCAGAAGTAATAGCCAACAGAAAAGCAGTCTTCCATGACAAGTATTTCAATTCAGCAGTAGCCGCAGGCTCAAAAGGTTGTAGAGTAAGTTTTTCCAACACAAAATTGAGATCCCAAGCAGGAGTAGGAGCTCTACGTGGGGGTCTTATATTCTTTGCCCCTCTAAGAAACTGCTTGAACAAAGGATGCGAAAACAATGGCGGGTCACAATCATAGTGAGCTGAAATTGCTGCAGCATGAATCTTAATGGAAGAGAAGGACAAACCTTTGTCCAATAACTCAGTAAGATATTGAAGAGCCACATTCAAATTAGGCTCAGAAATCTCCAAATTATTTGCTGTACTCCAAAATAAAAACCTCTTCCATTTTTCTGCGTACACTTTCCTTGTACTAGGTCTTCTAGCTTCCATAATCACATTTAAAACTTGTTGAGGAAGTTGAGACCTGCTGTGTTTCAAAACAGAATATGCCAGGCTGTTAGATGAAGTGAGTGAAGCTTGACATTGAGCAGATGACCGTCCTTCTGAGATAACAGATGTGGAATCAAAGGTAAAGGCCATGGAGGCTTCCTTACCAGACTCCTTAGTAGTGGGTACCAGTGTTGCGAGGCCAATCTGGAGCTATTAAAATCATCCTTGGCTTGTCTTGTCTGACCTTTAAGAGCACCTTTGGAAGAAGAGGCAGAGGTGGAAAGGCATACACATGAAGATTTTTCCAACTGAAAGAAAGAGCATCCACTTTCCAAGCTGTGTGATGAAACCCCTTTGTGCAAAACTTTGGCAGCTGGTGGTTTAGTGGAGAAGCGAACAGATCTATGTCTGGAGTTCCCCATGACACTGTCAATTTCTGAAATACATGAAGATCCAGTTTCCACTCGTGGGGATCCATGATTTGTCTGCTTAACACATCTGCTAAGGAGTTCTGTGCTCGGCAGAAACCTTGCCTGAAGAGTTAGTTGCAAGCTGAGCGCAGTCTCCCATAAAATCA
The DNA here is from genome assembly GCF_019279795.1 of Protopterus annectens. Lineage (NCBI taxonomy): Eukaryota > Metazoa > Chordata > Ceratodontiformes > Protopteridae > Protopterus > Protopterus annectens. The sequence goes on from NC_056744.1 coordinate 981,046,457, forward strand.
TTGCTTGCCTGCATAGAGGATAAGAATGTGTTCCCCTTGTTTGTTGATGTACCACATGACAGTTGTGTTGTCTGTTAGAATCAACACCTGCCCTGGAAGAAGTAACTCCTTGAAAGCCATTAATGCAAACTGGACTGCTAACATCTCCTTCATGTTGATATGTAGATGCTGTAGTCTGGCAGGCCACTTGTCTTGTATCCACTTTCCATTTAGATGAGCTCCCCAAGCAATGTCCGAGGCATCTGTCGTTAAAATCTGACTCGCCTCTGGCGGGTCACAGAGAGTCCCTTGTTTAGGTGACATTCCTGAGCCCACCACAAAAATTCTTTTTGAAGGCAAGGTATTATTTGAATGACAGTGTCCAAATCCTGGCAGTGCTGTGTCCATACATTTTGAGATACCATTGCAGCTTCCTCATATGCAGTTTGGCATTGGGAAGCACCAGAATACAAGATGCCATGAACCCTAATGCTTGAAGGACTGTCCTTGCAGTCAGCACGGACTGATGAGATAGTTGATGGAAGTAAAGGGATAGACTCTTTTGTTTGTCCGGGGTTAAAAGGCCATCTGGGCTGCTGTATTCAGTCTCACACCCAGAAAGCACATGTCTTGAGAGGGTACTAGACTGGACTTTATTTCGTTCACAGAATACCCTAGGCATCTTAGCACTGCTATAACATATTCCAGATGCTGTAGAAGGTCTTCCTTTTCTTGAGCCAGAATCAGGCAGTCGTCCAAGTAAGGATAGATTTGAATTCCTTTTAGCCTGAAGTAAGCTATCACTGGAGCCAGAACCTTTGTGAATACTCTGGGCGCAGTAGATAAGCCAAAGGGCAATGCAGAGAACTGATAATGAGAATTTCCAGCTCGAAAATGCAGATACTTCCTGCAACTTAATCTTATAGGCACATGAAGGTAAGCTTCCTTGAGATCTAAAGTTACCATCCAGTGATCTTTGCCCAGTAGAGGTAAAAGCTGTTGTAACGTCAACATCTTGAACTTTGGAATGTCCAGATAAGTGTTGAGGATAGATAAATCCAAAATTGGTCTCCACGTGTTCCCCTTCTTTGGTACTAGGAACAGGCGAGAATAAAATCCTAGGCCCCTTTCTGATACAGGGACTGGCTGAATGGCCCCTATTTGGAGTAACAGAGAAATTTGCTTGTGAGCCTCTTTCCTTTGTGGAGGAGGAACGTCTGGCATGCCTTTGAAAGGGGGCAATGTACGGAAATAAAACCTGTAACCGTGGTGAATGATATCCAACACCCATCTGTCTTGAGTGATTAAATCCCAATTTTCTTTGAAAAGAGACAGTCTTCCTCCCAAAGGAGCTGCCAGACGAGAATCTACTGGCAGCTGAAAAGGCAGGTCATTGGGTCTGTTTACGAAAGGACTGACCCCTGCCCTCACCAGAAGTCTGAGCAGGTGAACTCCCTGTTCTAGGCCTAAAAGAACCTTGAGCTCTGCCCCTACCACGTCTAGACCTACCCCTAGACTGAGAATCATAAGCAGGATATGTCCATCCCTTAGTAGGCCAATTTCTACTAAACTTGGTGGCTGCACCTGCAAAAATCTTTAACAGTTTGCATAGACTTAGCTTTGTCCTCCATTTTCTTTAAAACTGCTTCCACAGGCGAACCAAACAACACATCAGACTGTAAAGGAGCATCCAAAATCCTTGTCTTAACATGCTCAGCTAAATTCTGATCCCTCAACCAGGCATGCCTGCGAAGAACAGAACTAGTGGCAGCCACCCTCGAGGAGGCCTGTACAGCATCAAAACCACATTGCAAAGAATGCTTACCCACTTGTTCAGACACATGAACTAAATCCAGCAACTCTTTACACTCAATACCTTCCGCCAAAGCATCCACCTTAGATTTCAGTTGTGAAAGGAGATAATTTTGATATTTTAGCATGTGAAACTGACAATTCAACGCCCTCATGGCTAAAGTGGAAGTAGTATACACTTTCTTTCCCCATCTATCCAAAGCCCTTGCCTCTTTATCAGTGGGAACAGGGTTTTTAACCACAGAGGCCTTAACACCTTTAGGTCCCTGAGAAACAGTTTCGGGTCTGCCCTAGGACTCTTAAAAGATACTTATGAGCTTCAGGCACCCTATAGTACCTATCAGGTTTAACAGGAGCAGGAGGCAAAGAATCAGGGTTCAGGGAAGCCTCTGCAAAACATCTTCCACCACATTCAACACAGGAGGTATAGCTAAGGGCCTATGCTGGGGTAAAACAAGAATTCCCTAAGCCTTTTCCTGGAATCAGAGTAATCCTGGCCTTCCCATTTAAAGTGCTCCCTCATGGAATGCAGAGTCTCTGAAAATGAGAAATCCTCAGGAGGAGAAGCTGTAGGAGTGGAATCATCCACATCAAAATCAGAATAAGGAGGATACTCCTGCAAATCTTCATAGAAGTCTCAGAAGCCTCTGAACACTGTTCAAAACTATCAAACTCAGGTTCCACCCTAGGCCTCTTATCAGGAGGGGCATAGAACCTCTAATCATAGTAATCAAATCTTCTGCCATTTTAAGCATATGTTTCTTAGGCACAGAACCTGAAGTGCTAGGAGAAGCCCCCACTGAAGCTAAACTTGGCCTACCTCTCAAAGAAGTTTTGGAAACAGAAGGAGAGGCTCTAACTCCCTTGGGAAGAGAGGGAAGAACAGTTACCTGAGAAGCCCCCTCAGCCTGGCCTACCTCCTGAGAAGGCACATCCTGTAACAGTAAAGTCTCTGCCTGAGACTCCAAAGAAACTCCTGGCAAAACCTCTGGCTCCACTGAGCCTTCTAAAGAACCGGCGTCCGGGACTGCGGTTCATCAACCCTAGGCTTCGCTGTTTTGTCCTTGCGCTTCTTGGGCCAAGCGGCGTCGGAGCATCCGGCGGCATTTTATAATTGCAACGCTTCCCAAACACTAACCTGGCACAGTCTAACCTTCTCTTAATAGTGCGTTTGTTAAACCTAGCACAAGAGCGGCATCCAACAACGTCGTGCTCAGGCCCTAAACAAGGTATACACAAGGTATGGTAATCCCTATGAGGTATCTGTTTCCCACAAGAAATACAGTTATTCACTTTTTCTGACATCCGGTTAAATACTGAGGCAAGAAAAAACCAAAATGTTCCCCAACGGGGTACTTAGCCAACTCTGATTCGGTCTGAAACTCCGACTTCAGAAAATTTCAGAACGCCAACCTGCACTCGCAAAACTGCTTCTGCATCGGACCATGCGGCAAAAAAGACTGAGGATATGGCGTCGGTCATGCGCATTAGTACCCTGACGTACTGACGTCAGTCTAATGCGCCCTGACCGACGTCAGCCATATACTCTGGTATTCGGGCCGACTGGACAGCGGACTACCCAATAGTTAGGACTGCAGCAATGTGGAATGAAGAACATCTGGGGAAGACAGCTCAATAGGGGCCTCCTGTGGGGGGTAAGTCCTGAGGCTCTCATGCTCGGTGTTCTTGTGTAAAAAGCGGAGGCATTGATAGTATAGAAACGTCAGCCGACGCAATAGTCTTCTCTCGACTTGGAGTCTCTGGACAGCTGCGGAAAGCCGAAGAAGGGGCGCCACAGTTGGCATCCTGGGTAGTGGCAAGAGAATCCTGCCACAAAAGCAACCGAGGCTCATTGGTGAGATCCAAAAGGGGAACCGCAGGTGAAGACTGTACTATAGTAAGGGGCTTCCAAGACAGTGACTGGGGCTCTGATGAAGAATGGTCACCTCCCGAGGAAATACAGGTCCTGGGAGGAAGAATACCTCTAGCCAGAAGCAACTGATCCACAAGACGCAGCACATCGTGTTCAGAGAGGCTTCTAGTGGATCTCACAGATATAGCTGAAGGAGAATCAGGTCTATCCAGACTGAACAAGTTTGGTGCCCACAACAGTGGGAGTTTGTACTGCAAAAAGAGGAGTTGGCATGGCCTGAACAACAGTAGTGCACCCCAAGGGAACCATTGGTGCCGAAGGTAATGTCTGCACCAACGAGGTCGGTACCGAAGTGGCAGTTGGCGGTGTGGAGAGAGTCTGCAACAGAAAGGGAATGGTTGGTGCCGAGTGAGTAGTCAGCACCGAATCGATGGTCTGAACCGAGAGGGAGACTGGCGTCGACACACCTATAGGCGCCGACAAAAACTGTATTGACTGTACTGTCAGTGCCGATGAAGGAGTTTGAACCAAGGAGCCCCTCGGTTCTGACGCTGTATGAGGCACACTACTCGGAACCGAATAACTAGGCTCTGAAATCGTTGGTGCTGAAGAGGCAAAAATCCATAGTGGAAAGCTTAGGTTTTTTAGGTCTCGGTTCCATAGGGCCTCCAGCCGGAGAGGATGGAAGAGACTTAGATTTTTTAAAATCATCACTCCTTTTCTTGTGGGAGCTTGGAGGGGTTGAGACCTCCATCCCAGAAATAGTCTCTGAAAAGGAAGATTTAAGTAGCCCCTTTAAAATCAACTTATTCTTTCTTTCAATGGCAGTCCTATTAGTGAAATTCTTACAAATCCTGCAAGGTAGGTCAGCTGTTAAATGAGGCACACCCAGACAGGCAATTTATGGCCACATTCCACACATCTTTTAAAACCTGGACTACCTTTTTTATCTGTCATAGTAAAGAAAGGGAAAGAAGGGTTACCAAAAAGGAATTACCCAAAGGCAAGGCCCAGAAAGATTTACCAACGATGGTACAGGGAAGAAATACCTCGTCGGTAAGAAAAAGAAAAAAAAAATAAGAGCACAAGGAGTAGTTGCTAGGTGCAATAAGGTAAGAGATAACTAAATAACTTTTTGAGGAAAAAAAGTAGTTTAGTCAAATTTTTGAAAAGATCAAAAATGTGTACTTCGCTCAAGAGAAGTAGCCTGACACGACCTAACTGCGATGCAGCAAATGAAATCTGGGGTAACAGGAAGAGGGGAATTATGGGTAAGAGTTTAGCTCGAGAGTTTGTGGTTGATGCGAGCTTGGAAAATGGCCGTCTAGGTTCCGAGGTCGGAACAGATACCCATGCGTAAGGAATGAAAGAGGATTATCAGATCATACATTCTAATTTATTTGAATGGTGTATGAAAAAGGTGGGCAGCTTAATAGACTGGTTCAAATTAACCTCGGAGCAGACCTTAGGAAGAAAGGTGGTATTTGTCCTGAGAGACACACTGTCAGGATGAAAAACCAGATACGGAGGCCTGATAGAAAGAGCTTGTAGTTCCGAAACTCTACGAGCTGAGGTAATAGCCACCAAGAATATTGTTTTCCAAGAAATGAACTTCAAGGGACATGAAGATGCAGGTTCAAAGGGGGGAAGCATAAGCTGAGATAGTATTAAATTTAGATTCCAGAGGGCAACTGGTTGTCTGACAGGTGGCCCTAAGGTGATGAGTCCCTTTCAGAAAGGCTTTACATAATCTGTGAGAGAAGATTAGAACCCTCAAATCCCAGGTGAAAATTGGATATCGCAGCCAATTGAACTCTTACAGTGGCCGCTGCTGCACCTTCGTGAAAAAGCATAGTCAGAAACTCCAGAACACTATCAATAGGAGCGACATAGGGATCAATATCATGTTGAGAGGCCCAATAAACAAAACGCTTCCATTTGCTGTTGTACAGTTTTCTGGTGGAGACTTTATGAGAGGAAACTAGAATATGCTGCACCGCAGAAGACAAATTATATGACTTGGCTAGGTTGGGAAGTGGTGTAGCCAAGCTGTCAGTTTGAGGGACTGAAGAGAGGGGTGAAGAACTCCTGAAGACTGAGTCAAAAGGTCTGGCACTGGGTCCAGAAACCAAGGATCTTACAGTTGATATTGATAAAGGAAGGGGAACCATATCTGCTGAGGCCAAAAGGGGGCCATCAGAGTAACAGTCCTTCCTGAGCTTTTTGCTTTCTGTAAAAATCTGGGGATCAGCGGGGTTGGAGGAAAGGCATAAAGGTGACCAGAGGGCCAGTCGTGTATGAGTGAATCCCTTCGGCTGTCCCCCGGAGGAGGATTAAGGGCAAAGTAGCTTCTGCATTTGGCATTCAGCAGGGATGCAAAAAGGTCGCAGCAAGGCTGGCCCCATCTGCGGAATATCATTTCGGACACTTCTTTGAGGGACCACTCGTGGGGCAACAGAATTGCTCTGCTCAGTTTGTCCACTATCACGTTGGATTTCCCTGGGATGTGTGTTGCTATCAGAAAGTGCCCGGTGGATATAGCCCACTGCCAAATTCTCAAGGCTTCTCGGCATAAGGGGTAAGACTTGATTCCCCCATTTGCTGATGTACCAGATCACAGACATGTTGTCTATCTGGATCGCAATCGTCTCCCGAGGCAGAGAGTCATGTAAGTGCTGCAACTCTAAAAGCACTGCTCTCAACTCCAGGACATTGATGTGCAAATGAGATTCCATCTCTGACCAGGTACCTTGGGTAGTTCTTCCCTGAAAAAGCCCCCACCCTATCAGGGAGGCGTCTGTGGTCAGCATGGCTACGGGAGGGGGAAAGCACAAATGGTCGACCTATCATCACCTGGTGACTGTTCAACCACTAGATAAGGTCCTTCTTGCAAGCATCTGTCAGTAGGATCTTGAAAGACTTATCGTTGATGAGACCACTGGGTGAAAATCAACCATTGGAGTATCCTCATGTGCATCCGTCCCAGAGGAACTGCTATGAAGGTAGCTGCCATGGTGCCTAATAGCTTTAAAACCTGAAAGCCAGGTACTCTCTTTTCTTTTAGCAAGTGGGACACCTGATTTCGTAGAGAGATAACTCTTTCTTGAGGTAATCTGACCAAGGCGGTGGTGGTGTCTAGGTCTGCTCCGATAAAGGAGATATGCTGCGATGGTAATAAGGCAGATTTTTCAAAATTTATGGTTATTCCTAACCGAGAACAGAGACTGATCGTATGATCCCTGGAAAGAATGAGATGATGCCTGGTGGTGGCGGATAGGAGCCAGTCATCCAGATACGGAAACACCCGGAATCTTAGATGCCTCAGGTGAGCCGTAACCACTGCCATGCATTTGGTGAACACTCTGGGGACTGAGGTGAGACCAAAGGGCAGTGCTCAAAATTGGTAGTGACTGCCCCCCAGCTGGAAACGCAAATGATCTCTGGATGGTCTGACCATTTTGATGTGGTAGTACGCATCTTTGAGATCTAAAGAGCACATCCAATTGCCCGTTCCCAGGAATGGCAGTATCGACTGAAGCATGACCATCCGGAACATTTCCTCCTTTACAAAAGCGTTGAGCTTGCTGAGATCTAAAATGGTCCTCCAGCCCCCCATTTTCTTTGGAACTAAAAAGAATCTCGAGTAAGCTCCAGATCCTATCTGGTCTGCCGGGACTGGCAGGATAACTCTCTTTTTTAGCAGCTTTTGGATTTCTATAGCTGCTTGATCACGCAGACCGGGTGGAACATCTGGGATTCTTGTTCTGACTGGAGGGGACTCTGAAAAGGGAACGATGTAACCTCTGATAACTATGCTTTGTACTCAAGAATCTGATGTAATTCCTAGCCAGGCATCTGGGTACAAAGCTAAGCGACTCCAGATTGCCTCCAGAGTAGGACAGTCGAGCCTCCTCTCAGGAATGCTGATAAGGCTTTCCAGAGAACTGCTCCCTGTCACCCTGGTTTTGCGGACTCCTTCTGTCACCAAAGCGGCATCTTCCATTATTGCCCCCTCCTCTGCCCCTGAAGGGGGATTCACTACGTGTGTTCCGGAAAGCTCCTTGGGACTTCCGGAACCACATTTTTCCACCTTTCTGCCCTTTGGGGTATGGTCTAGTAGGGGTGGAAAAACGGACTCCTACAGCAGACAGGGTGTTGACAAAGGAAGACTTGAAGGCTTCCGCAAAGGAGCATAAGAGCATCCAGGACAGTCTCCGCAGAGTTATCGCTGAACCTGCTGCTCAACTCGACCCATCGGCTGCATAGGAAATGAACTGCATGGACGAGTTGACAATGGGATTAAGGGTAGAAAGCTGAGCCATCACCTTCTCAGAAATAGCTTTATCTGTGTTACCCTTTAGAGTACTTCCAAGTTACTGGAGGAGATCTTGTTGACAGGTAAAATGGGTTAAATAGTTAAGCGATCTCATGGCAAACATTGCAGAACTAAAAATGCATTTCCCATATCTGCCCATCGTCCTAGAATCTCTATTAGGAGGATGGACAGTAGAAGAGGTCTCTGGCATCTCTTTCTTGTTTGCCACCGCCGCCACCATGGGATCAACAGGGACTCCTTTAGTGAGGTACAATTTGTCTTGAGGGGAAGTGATTAACTTATTGGGTCTCCGAGGGACTGGTTCCATGGAATCAGGAGACTCCCAAACCCTTCGAGCAGCCAGTTCCATCAGTTCATCGAAGGGCAGAGTAAACCAGGAGGTGGAAGGTTGAGACACAAAGGCCTTCAGGAGCAGCGACTAATCCTCAGTAGGGGTAACAGACTGCCAGTCACCCCTCCGTTTCAGTATTTCCAGGATGTCTGCAAAGGAGACAACCTCTGAGGGGGACCGTGGGGACCCTTCTGATTCTTCTAAGTCAGTGTCTGATGTCAAAGATTCCTGAGAGGAATCCAAATGCCTCATCTTGTAAACTCTCTTTCTGAGGACTTCATCAATGTGAGTGTCTGGTGAGGTCTCAGTAGAGCAGGGTTCACCCAAAGGGGTTACCTGAGGCTCTGGGTCTCGACACTTAGTAGGAACCTGTGATGTAGAGGCAGAACGCGGCATTTAGGGGAGGAAGAAGAGAGACCTGAGGAAGTGAGGGTCTTACCAGACATTAACCCTCCTCAAGGCATCAAAGGCACTGGAGTCTCGACCCAAGGAATCCGCAGGTTCAGAGGAAGACGGTGGCTTCCCCAATGCCGAAACCAAGGGCTCCAAACCAGAGGACGGAGCCGGGCTCATCTGCGCCGAGGCCCCCGAGAGGAACGGTCAGAACAGACGCATCGGTTCGACTCTCCCCCCTGGAACCGATGAGAGTGTGTCGGCTCAGAGACTCTTCGAACGGCACCGAAGAGATCAGGGTTGATGGAGCCTAAGTCACTGGGACAGGACTCTGCTCCGCAGGTTCCACAACCATCGGATCTTCCACCTCCGAAGGCCTAGGTAAGCTCGGAGGAGTAGTAGTCACAGGCAAAGGGACAGTAGTAGGATTCAAACCCAGTTGGGATGAAACTGAAAGTAATTTGGCCAATGCCAGGTTTTCTAAGAGCCTCTGCACCACATGGTCCACATCGATGTCTGAAAGGGTCCTAAAAGAACGGGTCGAAGGGACCGAAGAAGCAACAGACCTGAGTACTGGAGACTTCAACACCTCTGACAACGGCTCCAGCACAGAGGATTGGCTTTGAAACATCGGTTTCGGTGCACGGCTCCAATGACTTAGGAACCGGTGACTGCACCTTAACAGAGGTGCTCAGAACCGAGGGCCTGGGTTCCGAGGACACCCTTGAAGACTTCGACCTTTTCGAAGACTTGGAGGTCTGGTCAGTCTTATCCAAGGCTTCCTGAAATTCAGGTTTCAACAGTCCTATCAAGTAACGTTCTTTTTCTTTCAAGTAATACTCTTGTCACTTAAAGAGTGGCAGACAGAACAATCCTCCTGTAAATGCACAGGTCGTAGACAATATACACAAGACAAGATTGTCCGTAATAGACATTTTCTGCTCACAGTCGCACCTCTTGAAACCGGACTTCTGTTTCTCTTTTTGGTCAGCCATAATATTAAACAGCACACAATTATCAGATCCCTGATAATAAAAAAATGGTACTATAAAGAGTTCAAGACTGTCGAACTTTCTACCAGCACACAATTATCAGAACCCCAAAAAAAAAATTTTATAACTAAATATTTATTTAAATATTTATAGCAAAATAGCAAAAGCACACCATCTAATATGACTAAAAATAAAGGGATAAGTAAATCCAGTTGACAAAGCCCTGTTCAACTATAGTAGTGAAGCACAGAAGTGCCTAAACAAAAAAAGGGGCAAGGCCCAAGAACAACCGCTCCAATAACACCAACACAGCAAAAATCCACACAAGAGGGAGAGGGACACAGCCCTAAAAGAATAATAGGAACAGACTACTAACTGTAATAAGAATACTAACTATACGATAAACTATTTGTACTATTTGTCAAAAGACAGAAAAAGAATTATACTGGCCCGAGCTCTCTGAACAACTTGTAATCCATTGTAGTGACAAACTAGATCTGAGGTTAGTCAGAGAGCATCATGGGATAGGGACTGTGCCTCGAGCTACTCAGAGATCTTGAGCTTGGAAAGCAGCTGACTCGGAGCCGATGGATCTGCTCCATACCTACGTGTACGAACAAATGGCAAGATTGAACAACTTCACATGGGATATTTAACAGGGCATATAAAATGCATCATCTTAAGTACAAGTACCACAAGAAACAAGTCAGAGGAAGATGCGTAAGATTTTGAAAGGAGAACAGACATGACAGTTTTCAAGGGAATAACAGAATGACATATGTACGACTCCCAAGTACATAATTAAGCCCAGAAGGTTTGGGATTTCTGCAGTGAACTGTTTGCACAGCTTTCTTATACCACTCAAGCAGACTTCAGAGATTTGACTTTGGGTAGAAAGCAAATGTTGGAGGGGTGATGGAAAAATGGAATTAAGAGGGGACAAGTATTTTGGGAATAAAGTTGGCAAATTTTAAAAAGAAAGTTCCTACTGATTACTCTATCATAAATGTTAGGAGAACTGAAGTACAGTTGTGTAAATAGAGCTTACCATAACAGCAGATGTTCAAATGATCACTGCTGCAGTAGCCGTAGCTATATAACAACTGGCCAGCTTCCAATGCTTCAGGGCACCTCCCATTCATGAAAAATGCCAAGCACCATGAGCTGAGCTGAATAAAAGAGGAGTTTGAATATGAAGCTCTTTAGAGCTTTCCTGTCAATACAGAAAGGGAAATTCCTATCAACAATTTCCCATCCTTATCAGAAAGAACAGGATCAGAGTTGGCAAGTGTTTTGCGGCAGTGAGATCCACTAAAGCTATAGCTGCTGGGTCAGGTTTGTGAATAGTGCATAAAAATTTAAAAGACTGAGGAACTTTATACATCCTCTCTGCTAGATGAATATCAGGAAAATTGCAGGCAGTAACACATCCTCTAAAGCAGATAGAACAGGAGGAATGGGAGTAGGGTCTGGAAAATCCTTCTCTAACAACTCATAGTATTTTCTAAGGAAATGAGAAAACTCAGTGTTCACCCACTGGCACATTCTAGCAACAGACTGAGAAAGAAAACCCCTCATAGGGAGAATCAGAGACTGAGCTGTCCAGAGTCTGAATCAGAAAATTGAGGAGAAAAAACTGTATTCGTCCCTGCATCCTCCTGTTCGGATTCAGAATTTTGAATCTCTTCAGGAAAAGAGGACTCCCTCTTTCTTCTATCAGTAACTACTTTATAAAAAGGATCAACAGCCTGAATTAAACCTGGAACCAGACCCAGTAAACTACTCATATTCAAAGAAATTTGAGGAGAAGATGTGTGCTTAGTTTTCTAATTCTTTTTTTTAACAAGAAATATGGGGCCATGTTAGGAATAGTAGCAGCTGCTTCTTCAGGGATGGGCACAGCATTCTGACAACAGGGGAAACCCTCCCTGTTCCCTCTCCCAAAGCCGACAAAAGTGTCTCTCCCTTGTCCATTGAAGGGATCCCAGTAGTAGCAGAGGACGTGGCTAACCCTTAATTCACAGTGGCTGTAGGTGCTACACCAGGGGGATCCAGGATAAAATGAGTGGTCTAAAGTACAAAAAAAAAGGCCATAGCAGAGTCACCCACCTGTGACTGAAGCAATTTTCTAGCCTGCCTTAGTGAAGTAGGCTGTTTGCTTAATTGTTTTCTTTTTGTGACTGGAAGACGGTCCAACTGAGGGACCGATAGCCTGTTCCATGGTCAAAATGTTCTTCCACAGGGAAGGCAAGCAGCAATTCCCAGTAAATACTACCAGTCCACGAAAGTTACTTTTTTGAAGGGGGAAAAAAAACACAGCAAAAAGTACTGTAAAACACTATGCCAGCCCCATAGAAGAAAAATAAACAATTTCTCCACCTACAGAATTGTGTTCAGTTAATTTACACTACTATTAACACTGCCAGGAAAAAAAAACAAGTGCTCTGTTTAAAAGTATGCTACAGTCTCAAGACACTCCATTCATACAAAACACAACTAGGTTTTAAAGTAAATTTCCCAAACAGGAAAGCAATAAAACATCGAAAATTTAAAAAAAACTGCATTTTTCCCCCAATGGGAACTTGTCTACCCAGCAAAGGAAAGTGCAAGCCAACCATCTATCCTTGAAAGCCTTTGATGAGCGTACTCTTCAGTGGCAGTAAAGCACAGAAGGGCTTCACTCCCAATCCTGTCTTTTAGTCAGCTCAATTTGGGTGCATGGAAGGTCCCTTGAAGCTTTGGAAGCTAGCTGGCTATTATATCACAAATTTTTTCTTTGTTATTAACTACATGGCATCAGTCTTACTTATTCCCATGTTCTTATCTTTTATTATGCTTTTTAGACTCCTAATTTAGCTTGCTTTTTTAACACATGTACATATTTTCGACTCTTAACTTAGCTTGTTTTGATTGTAGCATATGTATATTAGGGCTGTTTTTTTTTTTTTGTGTGACATGTATATTGTATTCTTGGCATCACCTATGTATCATGTTAGTGTGGAGCTTTTCTCCTCGGGTCTCCATTGAAAATGGACCCTCAGGCCAGTGGACAAACCCGGTTAACAAAAGACAAAATAAACAAATATCCTTGGCAGGATATAACCCATATACAGATAAGGCTACTGCAGCAGTAATCAATAATATGAAGATTGGCTGTTAACCAAGGAAATTGTTATGAGATGGGATACAAGATCTGAATTGCCTAAACATGAGGCCTTACTAAGTTTAATTCTGCTGGCTGCCAAAAAACAACTACTAGAATATGGAAATCAAAAGGTAAACCAACTGTAACTGAATTCTTGAATACTTTAACAGATATGAAAGGACTGGAGGGTGGGATCCTTAGAAAAGGGAAGGAGAAGTTATGTAGAAATAAACTGAATTTGTGGGAAAAGTACAAGCAAAATAATGTTAAGGAGAAAGAGTGAGGTTTAGGGGAAGGTAGGAATTGAAAAAGTGATGTAATGTTAAAGCAAAGCAAAATCATTAAAATCAAAAACATATGTATAATTCATGGAAACAACGGAAATATTATTGTTTGTTTTCTATTAGCATATGTTTATCTATGTCATTTACCAAAAATGCTTAAACAATAAAAAACCTATAGTTCAAGTATACAGAAACCAAATTTGATGAAGTCAGTTAAGGGCAATGAGGATAACTGTGCTCTTCAATCAAGATGCTTTATGAAGAAATATGGGAATTAGAGGTAACAGGTTATAGGTATAAAGGAAACAGTGTGCCAGATGTGTAGTAGTGGGTCCCTTGGTGACTTCCCTGGTGGGGGAATCAGAGCAAAGAAACTGCTGTACATGTTGTTGTGGGGAGATGCAAAAAGACTGCAGCATGGTTGTCCCCATCAGCGGTAAATCTTTTCTGCAACCTTGACATTGAGGGACCACTCATGAGGCATTAGAATAGATCTGCTTAACTTGTCTGCAATCATGTTGCATTTCCTCAGAATGTGCATTGCTACCAGAAACCATCTGGATGAGATTGCCTGCTGCTGCACTCTTATAGCTTCTCAACACAGAGAGTAAAATTTGGTTCCCCCTTGTTTGCTGATGTACCAGACCACTGACATATTGTCCGTATGGATCACAATACTCCCAGAGGGAAGTGTGTCTTGGAAGGCCTGCAACGCTTAGAGGACAGCTCTCATTTCCAGAACATCTATGTGTAATGACCTCTTCGGGAGACCACTTACCTTGGACTCTTTCCCAAGAAATGCCCCCTCCACCTGATCTGGAAAGTGTCCGTGGTCACTATGGCCTTGGGCTGAGGGAGAAAGTACAGTTGTGTACACTTACCATAAATGTAGATGCTCGAGTGTATTCACTGTTGCAGTCATTACATTTGGGTAATCCTGCTGGCAGGTTGCCCTCAGCCGGCCTGAATTCCAAAGTCCTGGGTCCTGCGTCAGCTGCTGTCTCCCCTTTCCTGACGTCGGGTCGTCAGGGGTATAAAAGAAGCAGCCGACGCCATTTTCTTCAGTCTTTCTTGTCGCACAGTGCCCGTAGCAAAAGCAGTTCACAAGTGCTGGTCAGCCGACCCCTGAGATTTTCGTGTTTGAGTTTCAGATCTGAAGTCTTGACGACCTACTATCACTTGATCAGAATGTAACCACCACAGAAGGTAATTTTTGCAAGCCCATGTTATTTTGACCTGACTGGATAAAGGCTGGTGAAGAACTGACCATTGGGTTGCTAGAGTCCACTGAAGGATACTTGTGGTACCTTGCTAAAGGTACCAGAATGATTGCCACAGACATGGACCCCAGTGGTTGGAGGATCAGTCAAGCTGAAAGACAAAAATTTTGAACGATCCTTTTGATCTGGAATCGAATGGTCTGAACCCTTGACAGACAAAATGAGGCTGTTACAGATACTGTACTGAACAAGGCTCCAATGAACTCCTGGTTCATGCTAGTTCAAGTTGAGATTTCTTGCAACTGATGGTAATTCCCAGGTGAGAGGACAGCTAGAGTACATAGTCTTGTTCTTTGATAAGATGATGCCCGGTCAGAGCTACTATGACAGCCAGTCTTCTAAGTATTGTCTGGTCATTTTGATGTGATAGTATGCATCTTGAAGATCTATTGAGCACATCCAGTTACCTCTGTGCAGAAATGGCAGAATGGAATGAACCATGACCATTCGGAACTTTGTATACTGAACTGACTTGTTCAGAATGCTGAGAACCAAAATTGGTCTTGAGTCCCCTGTATTTTTTGACACTAAACCGAATCTTGAGAAGTTCTGGACTCTCTCTGGTCTGGGTGGACTTCTTGGATGTCTCTCTTTCTAGCAGCTTGTTTACTTCTACTGCTGCTGCTTTCCTCTAATTGGGTGGAACATCAAGGATTTGGTTGATTATTCAGGGAGGCGGTATGGAAAACGGTATTATATCACCTCTGGAAATAATCCAAGAATATTTTGCAATCTCTAGCTAATCTCTCTGGTGCAGGGATAAGGACTGCCTCCAAAGATAGAGTTGGGCTTCCTTTCAGGTGCACTTGTAGAATTTGTCCGAGAAGGTATCTATAGATCCCTTGATCTGTGGACCTCCTCTGCCATGGGGGCGGTGTCTGCCATTAGAATTCCCTCCTCTGCCCCTAGGGGAACTATCTCCAACTGGATCTTGGAAGGGATCCTGGGACTTTCTGTATCACATTTTTTCATCTGCCTCTTTTGTTCCTAGAAGAGGTCGAAAAAGGTATGTGCACACAGCAGTCAGGGTTTTACTTTCCTGCTCACACCTGGTGAGTGCATCTTTTACCTTGGTGCCAAATAAAGAACTTTGGTCAAAAGAAGTACTGATGAAGGATACTTGAAGGACTCTGTGAAATTGCCCAAAGCATCCATGTTATGTCTCCTGACAGAAATGCCTGAACTCGCCATCTGTGAGGTACATTCAGCTGAATGGGAGACGAGTCTCATGGACAAGTTTGAAATGGATTGGAGGGTAGCCAGCTGTGAGACAATCATGCTCTCTGCCTGGGAAGAAATGGTCCCAGTGAGGGCTTTGGAAAGTTACTTAATCAAACCCCTCTGGAGTCTTGTGAAGTGTGCCACATAATTTAGTGATCGAAGGGCAAAGGTTGCTGAAGCAGAGACAAGCTTCCCAAAACTGTCCAGCACCTTAGACTCCCCTGTTAGGGGGTGGACAGAGCAACTCTGTTCTGTCAGTCCCTTCTTTGTGACTGCTGTGACAACCATGGCAGCAACTGGTACTCCCTTGCTCCAAAACTCTCTAGCCTTCAGTGGTGCCAGGTTCCTATTATCTCCTGGAGATCAGCTCGATGGTGTCAGGCTCCTTCCATGCCTGTTGAGTGACCAAATCAATGAACTCAACGGTGGGTGGAGTCACCCAGGAGGTAGAAGACAGACCGACTCCAAAAACCTCCACAATACAGACACCTTTTGAGAAGGGTGTCATGAGACCAACCACCACTTTGCTTTAGAAATTGAAGAACGTCTCCAAATGAGATGTTATCGAGTGGTGATCTTGGGGACCCTTTCCCCCTCATCAAAGTAGTATCCTCTGTGACAGACTCTTATGCAGAGTCTAAGTGCCTCCTCTTGCACTTTTTCTTCTTGGGAGCTTCTTCGATGAGATGTTCCAGAGAAGTATCAGAGGAAATTAATATACCCTGCTGGGTATCCTGGTGATGTATCTAGGCTTCCTGTCCCAGTGGCACAGGTGGTTGAGGCTCTAGATGCAGAGATGAATGGAGTTGGAAAGCTGGAGCAGAGGAGGGGGATAAGTCCAGACTCTTGGAACAGAGAAAGCTCTCTCTACTACCTTGAAAGCAGAATGCCTCAAAGAGAAGGAAACCAACAGCTCTGAGAAGACATGCTTCAAATTTTAGGCTCCTTCCCCCGCAAAACAGACTACTGGAGGAGGGAGTTGGAGCTGAGCTATCTAACACTAAAGCTCCTAGGGACACAGATGGCCCTGACAACTATGGAGTTGACTAACACCCTGGATCCGGTGCACAAACTATAGCTCTGAGAGTCATCTGGCAACAAAGTGCTCAGCACTGGTCCAGTCCGAGATGCCACCATAGTCAAAGATACCATATTCAGATCCAATACAGGTGGTGATCTTTGGTTCCAATGTGGATGACTCCAAAATCTTCAGATCTGACTGCTTCAAAAGTAATGGTCACACCAGAGAAGAAGACGCCAGTAATGGTGGGGTACTACTAAGAAAGGTCTCCAGATCCAATGGGGGTCAGAGCCGGAAGAACTCCCATTTGGAATTTGAACTTCCTCATCAACCTGTCCATATCTGCTTCAGTCAGACTTCTGGAGGAAAGATTGGAAAATGCTGTCGATGGTGTCCTAGAGTAATGATGCTTTGGATCTAAAAAAGGAGAAAGCATAAGGGAAGAAACTCGGTCCAGAACCAACTGTGGTGATCGGGTCCAAGGAGACTTTTCGGGCTTAAGACTTTAGATCCCAGAGTGTCAGACACTGATTCAGAAGCATGAATCAAAGCTGAGTTCTGATCTGGGGAAAGCTTTCTTGCCTCTTTTTATCTGATTTCTTGGGGGGTGGGGCTCCAGATGATGCTGATGAAGTCTTTGAAGGAAGCAAACCACTTAGTATCAATTTATTTTTTTCTATCTATCAAAGCTCTGTGGTTAAAAGTTTTGCAGATGTCACAGCTAGACTTTTAGATGTGCAGGGTCTATGGGTAAGGGAGGAGCTCAAGAGTTTCAACGTTCCACAAGCTGGAAAAAGTGGCAGAGTCGGGTCCAAACCCAACAGTTGAGAAATTAATGAAAATAACATTATCAGATCCATACTTGTACTACACTGGTAATAGAACAGCTGTGCACTGACGTCTGAGTCTCAAGTCACAATTTCCAGTAACCAATATCCCTTCCCCTGAAGTAAGTGATGGGAAAAAAGAAGTTATGTACTCACCATAACGTTCCATGTTTGTTGTCCATCTCATCCTTCATTCTTACTGGTTGGGTACGGGGCCGATCCTCGGCTCTGACTTGGCCACACACTATAGCTCGAATGAAGGCGAGATAGGACAACATAACATCAACAGTTTCTAGGGCAAAGAAATAGTGGTTTTATGTCTTCCATTATAAAAACAAAATATATTTATGATTTTATGAATTATATATTTGCCACCTGTAAGAAAAAAAGTGTGTTTATGTTTTGAACTAACCTTAAGGACATTGGCATTACAAAACAAATTATGAAATCAGAAAAAGAATCTAAAAGACAAAAAAAAAAGTTTACTCACTGTGTTTCAAGAAATTCAAACAAAAATTACAGAACCTTTCTCGGATACATGCTGCTTCAGTGAAATATAATCCTTCTGAAAGGCTATACCAACATTTGTGGTAAGGTTGTTACAAATACAAGGGCCATAGTACTTCAGCATGTTTCTAGTAGAAGACATATAAATGTTCTTTATATTTTATTAATTTCTTAGCTGGGTAAGCCATCTTGACTCAAAAGTCCCACTTCAGGGGCAACCTTGGAGCAATGTCTAGTTAACTGACTTGCCCACATTCACACACTAGGAAACTGAAGGTGGAAGGAGTCAAACCTTGAACCCTAGGTGCAGGAAATAACTCAAAAGTTCAAGGCTTTACTCCTAGATGATCAATTAACAGCAATTATGGTAATTTCCTTGTCTTTTCAAAAACAGCATGCTTCCTCATCTCTATAATCAAAAGATAGCTACCTTCTACATACATTTCTATGATTTGCCTGGGAGGAAATTGAAAGAAATAATGACAGCAGTAATTCACTTCAGCTTGTTGCTCACAGACATGCCATATCAATAATGAATCAGTGACCATATAATTACTTTGTGTTTTCACATACAACCTGCCTCCCTGCTCTCTCCCAAAAGATACCTACACCTTGATTACACTTCTGATGCCATATTGTGAGGAAACTAAAAGATCCAACAGAAGAAGATTTCACATTGCTTGCTACAGCATCCTTTTCAGCTCTACCATCACAGTAAAAAAACTACAAAAATAAGCAAACTAGACTTCAATGGAATTCTGCTGTTGGCAGTGTATACTGTTAACATTGCCCAGACATCTGTCTGTCTGTAAGGAATTAAACATGCATACATAAACTTTATTTATTTATTCATTACATTACTTAATATAAAATAATGAATGAATACAACAATACACCCACAAGAGACATCTGCTGCAACATGACTACAGTGCTCCCCTTCTACAGACTCACTCTGCTGCTTTCTGGATCTGTTAATAAAAAGGGAGGCATACCTAAGCAGATAGCTACATTTTTTTAACTTGCTGCCTGCTACCTCTGTGAAAGAGATAGGAATTGTGGGGCACAGTTCTGTAATTGTTGCTCCATGAAGAATACAAGGAAGTGAACTTTTTTTCAGCGCAATAGTACAAGTCCAAACACTTAAGTGGATATAAAAGGTTTACACACCCCTGTTAAAATGCCAGTTTTTTGTGATATAAAAAAATGAGACCACAATAAATCATGTCAAAACTTTTCCCCACCTTTAATGTGACCTATAACCTGTACAATTCAATTGAAAAACAAGCAAATCTGTTAAGGGAAAAAATATAAAAATTAAAAAACGTACAATACGCTGGTTCTTAAACGAATACTTTGTTGTGTATGCACACCCTTAAACTAATACTTTACTGAAGCATCTTTTGATTTAATTACAGCATTCAGTCTTCTTGGGTACACACCTGCCATCAATTAAAGAGAGACTGATTAACCTCAAATAAAGTTTGGCTGTCCTAGTAGGATTTTCCTGACATTTGCTCAGTTGCCTGATACAGCAAAAGCCATGGTTCGCACAGAGCTTACAAAGCATCAAAGGGATCTCATTGTTGAAAGCTATCAGTCAGGAGAAGGGTACAAAAAATTTTCCACAGCATTGGATATACCATGGAACACAGTGAAGACAATCATCAAAAAGGGGAGAAAATATGGGACAACAGTGACATTGCAAAAAACTGGACGCCCCACCAAAATTGATGAACAGACAAGACAAAAATTGGTCAGAAAACTGGACGTCCCACCAAAATTGATGAAAAGACAAGACAAAATTGGTCAGGGAGGCTGCCAAGAGACCTACAGCAACACTGAAGGGGCTGCAAGAATTTCTGGCAAGTACTGGTTGTGTACTACATGTGACAACAATCTCCTGTATTCTCCATATGTCTGGACTATTGGGTAGGGTTGCAAGACGGAAGCCTTTTCATATGCAGAAAAACATCCAGGCCTGGCTAAAACTTGCAAAACAATACATCAAGTCTCCCAAAAGCATGTGGGAAAATGTGTTATGGTCTGATGAGACCAAGGTCGAACTTTTTGACCACAATTCCAAAAGGTAAGTTTGGCGCAAAAACAACACTTCGCATCAAAAGAACGCCATCCCCACGTTGAAGCATGGTGGTGGCAGTATCATACTTTGGGGTTGCTTTTCTTCAGCTGGAGCTGAGGCTTTAATCGAGGTGGAGGGAATTATGAACAGTGCCAAATGCCAGTCACTTTTGACCCAAAAACCTTCAGGCATCTGCTAGAAAGATGAAGAGGAATTTCACCTTTCAGCACAACAATGACCCCAAGCATACATCTAAATCAACAAAAGAATGGCTTCACCAGAAAAAAATTAAAGTTTTGGAATGGCCCAGACCTAAATCTAATAGAAAATCTGTGGGGTGGCCGGAAGAGGACCTTGCACAAGAGATGCCCTCACAATCTAATAGATTTGGAGCGCTTTTGCAAGGAAGAGTGGGCAAATACTGCCAATTCAAGCTGTACCTTGCTGATAAATTCCTACCCAAGAAGACTAAATGTTGTAATTAAATCAAAAGGTGCTTCAACAAAGTATTAGTTTAAGGGTGCACACACACAACAAAGTATAAATTTAAGGGTGTGCACACATGCAACTTGCTTATTGTAAGTTTTTTTATTGTTTATATTTTCCCCCTAACAGATTTGTTTGTTTTTCAATTGAATTGTACAGGTTATAGGTCACATTAAAGGTGGGAAAAGTTTTGAAATGATTTATTGTGGTCTCATTTTTTTATATCACAAAAACCTGGAATTTTAACAGAGGTGTGTAAACTTTTACATCCACTGTACATACAAAATGAACTACTGGAAGTTTATGAATTCGCCCAAATTAGTAGATTAATGGAGAACGCTCTGGAAGGCCAGACTGTAGCCCACTGGCTGCAGGTTGGGCAAGGCTGGAATAGCCACTGTAAAGTGATCTATACCTTCATTAGATGCCAAAACATATAAAAAGGCCCATGTTTTAAGCTTTTTAGGTAGAAGGTCTCTAGGAAGAGAAAATGCTAAACTAGACTGTCAGACAAAACTGAATCCCAGACTATCAAATGTAATGAAGAAACCCGGCTCTCAGTTTAAGTATGAGAGACTTCCTGCAGGGGAGACAGTAACATGAACGGATGAAGACAGAGTGCTTTCTGAAGAAACAAAGGCCTCTAAATAAGTAACTATATTATGGGCCAGACAACAATATGTTACAATGTCCTCAGCTCTGAGGGACTTGGGTGTTTGGGTGAATTTGTTGCCAGAGAAAATGAATGAAAACAAAAAGAAGTTCAACTGACAAATAGTATGCTAGACCCCCCCCCCCCCAAAAAGCGATAGTCAGAGAAGAAACAAGATGTTAGGTGTTGGTTTAACAGGAAGAAAGGCCGGACACTGGAATGCTCCACATGTGAAGATTACTTTTGTGAGTGAACAGTGCAGTGACAATTAAAAGATGATCGCTGTGTCTGTCTGCCAAACAACCAATGCACCTTTGGAAGAGGGTCACTAGTAGAAAATGCCAAATATTGACACCCACTGTCACATTTGGCTTGGCTCCTGACAAAATGTACTGGAATGCATTTCTCCCAGTTTGCTGATACAACTGATAGCCATATATCTCAAATGAATGGAAATGATTTCCTGATGTAGGGTGTCTTAAAAGCCAAAAGGAAAAGCAGGACCACCCTTATTTCCAAGAGGCATCCAGACATCCTGAATGGTCTGCCTGGTGTTGCTGTTGTTGTGCCATCCTGAAAACAAATCAACACCAAACACATCTGTGGTGACTGGGTATAAAGTCCAACTAGCAATGCAGCTGCAAATCTAGATATTTTTTTTTTTGTTTAAAGGATGGGAGTGAAGATCAAGAAACTTGGATCACCACAGCCAAACTTTCAGTAAAGGACATGCATAAGAAACAAGAAAATGGAAGCAGTTTTGAGGCCTAAATTTTTGAGAAAAGACATAGCTGAAGCAGACTGGACTGAGCAAATGAAATCAACTATTTGCTAAAAAGATAACACTTATCTTAGAGCAAAAAGGCTTGGCATTATGAGATGCCCATGGTGCATTATATAAAACAGACTTGAGAGCAATAAGGAATTCATCAGAGTAAGTGCTAATCCACTAGTACTGAACATTATGAGCACAGACTCCTTCCTACAAGTCAGGCCTGCGCGAGATGGAGCAATGAGAAGCCAGTCATACGGACAACAGAAAAATATTAGCTCCCTCTTCAGTTTTGGGGAGCTGCACCCACCAACATACATTAGGTGAACACAGTGGGGGGGGGGGGCAGATATAAACACAGATGGGATCAATCCTATTTCAGAAAAAAATGGGCAAGGAACTTAAAATTATGGCCTTTGACTCAAAAGTGAAGAGACTCCAAAGGCTTTTTTGACATGGAGATGGGTGCTTTAGAGGTCCAAGAAGCACATCCAGTCTCCTCCTGACAGACAAAGGACAGACTGCACTGTGAAAACTCAAAAGGTTACCTCAAATAACGATATCAAGGCCATTAATAACTAAAATAAGTCCTAGGTATTTTGATTTCTTTGACACCAGAAATAATATTTTAAGCCAGTGAGGTGAAAACATTAATACCTCCCCTTTCTTGATGCTTGCTTCTGACACAGTGGAGTATCTGTCAAGTGAAATATGGAATCTAGGGAGGAGAGAAAAACATTACTGCTTACTCACTGGAATCATCTTCTTTACCTATCGGTCCTCAGAAAATCTCTTTCAGAAGTCTAGATGAAGGGAGACAATTTCTTACCGCCTACAGTGTGTGCCAGGGTCTCAGTATTACTGTTGTCTGCACTGGAGTTTAACATGGCTTCGCAGCAAGAAACGATAACTCCAATCTCTGCAGCCACAGCCTCGACAGAAACCAGACTAAGTGAACTGTCTTTAGTGTTGGCCATTCTAAAATTAGATGCTGTACAAAATCCTCTGTGTCCTTGCTGCTAACGGTACACTGTGAAGGTGAAATGTCACACTTAACAGTTCTTAATGTCTTGCCCTCCTCCTCCATTCAAAAAGAAGGATCTATAATGTCCCTTTGGTGTCTTCAGCAAATTTGGTCAACATCTGACATAAGTGCTGCATTAACAATACTGGATTCTGCTGTGCTAACAGTAAATCCTACTGCACTATAAACCATTTTAGATCACAACACTTAAGGGGTCCACAGGCAACTCTTTGGGCATATGCTGCATTTCAACTACGCTACGTCACTAGAAATATGTTTTCTTAGTCAAAAAGTTCAATATCAACAAAGTATTAAACACGAACAAGTGCTTTCCAACTATATCAACTGCACTGCCTAGTGTAAAGTATGCAGAGATGTGTGGTATACAACTTTTGTAGAGGGCTATGGCATTACCTGGTTTGGGAATCTCTGATCAAATGAACACCCTACTAGAAGTCAGAAAACTTCCAGCATTTAGTGTCTATCAGAGGACAAATTCTCTGAAATCTGCTTGGGGTACAAATACCTAAGCAAAGACTTCCATGCAAAAATCCTAAAACTTTCTGGACTTTGTTGTACATTTGGGAGTCATACCACACATCTTCCCAATGTTTCTTGGTACACTGCCTTTCCAATCTCACTTCTCAATCCTTAACATCAGAGTTATTTTTATAGTTATAATGTAGTATCAATTTATCCCTTCCTAAACTGCAGCTTCTGTTCTAGACAAACTAAAAACTCAAATCACAGCTGGTCTTTCTTTTAGCACTCTCCTATCCCTTTCTTTGCCTACACTCTTATCAATCTCTGGTATGGAACCTGCAGTCTAAAACTTTAGCTTGTACTATACCACTTGGTTACCTTTCCCTTCCTAGTTACTTTCTATCAACAACTTGGTTCCTTTGCCAATGTTCTCCAAAAATTCCAGTCCTGTCTTGTTTATTTTCTACATCCCTAGTGGTAAAATCTCTCTTCTCCATTCCCGCGCATTGGCTTAGTTTTCAGAATACCTTATGCTACGTAATAAATATATTACATATTGTTGCTCTTCTCCTTACGGGCCTGCATTAAAATCCTACTCTCTTCTTATTTCTTGATCATCATCATTCCTTTCCACTTTAACTTATAGCCTTCTGCTTGCAATATAAATATGAGCCTTAGTATGTGCAGCTCTACAGAATCCCTTTAAATCAGGTAATACTAAACCACTTTATTCAATGGACCGAATCAATCTATTCCACTCATTTCTTGCCCACTTCTCTTCTGAAATAAAGTCCTTTGACTATTAATTTTCAAATAACTCCAAAACACAAACCATCATAAACTGTACAACCTTATAAAATGCCAAAGAAATACAGGATCACATGGACCACACTAAAATGTAATCGCTTTGAGCACTTTCATCTTTTCAGCAAGACAGACTTCATCAAAACAAAGTAAAACACTAACAACCTCACTTTAAATATCCATAAAAATCACATGATGCAACATGCCAATTCTACATTAAATGTAAAGATTCACATAACATAAAATTATATTACTTAAAAATGAAAATTATGTACTTGCCATACTGACTGATCTGTATTTGTCTGCTTCCATCTTCCTCAATGTACGGGTCTTTGGATCAAAGCTGGATCCTACTTTGGCCAATGCTAAGCTTTTGATCTGGTGCTCTGGCTCTTCCCCTCACTCATAATCCCTGTGTATGGAACGAGGTACATCATCAGGTAGCGTTTGCCCTCAAGAATGCAATTCTTCTTCTTTCAGCTTTTCCCAGTTAGGGGTCGCCACAGCGGATCACCTGTCCGCTCATGATTGGCAGTGGAGTTTTAATAACAAAAACAGCTGACATACATAATACACAAGTATATATAACATGGTGGTAATCAACCCCAAGGAACCAAGGCAAGGTTAGCCAGAACAATCCAGGACTGATGACATATGCTATAAATAAAAATGGAAGGGACAAAGTGTGTGGGTAGTTGAGGAAGGATGGAAACATAAAACATAAACCTATCATTATAAGTACACAACTTTCATATATGTTGTCTTTCCCATCTGTTCTTCAGCATATGGGACAGTGTCTACAACTACCGTTAACCTTGGGTGTTTCTAGGGAAAGACATGCTGGAGCACAGCTGAACCAAAGGAAGCTCTTGATCTGGACTGTATGTCCAATTTGTAATGAGAAATGAAAGTATGCACCTTGGATCAGGTAGCCATAGCACAGTCATCATCTAATGACACACTAGAAAAAAGGCTGTAGACAAAGGTACAGATCTAGCAGAATGGACTTTTGGAATTGTAGGTAGTCACAAATTCTTTCTCGGTAGACATAAAATATACATTCAGACACCAAGAGGAAAGAGGGACTTTGGATACTACTTTTCTCAAATTAGTTGGGGCAAAGGAAACAAACAACTGATCAAATCTTTGAAGGCTTTTGTCTGTTTTAAATAAAAACATAACTGGCGGTGAACACCTAACAAATGTAAGATGCATTCACCCTTCAAAAAACTTTGAGAAACATACCAGAAGATTTATGGATTGGATGATATTAGATCCAGAAGCCATGTCAGGAAGAAAGCAGGGGTTGTTATTTTAGGCACACACCATCTATGTAGAAGACCAAGTAAGGAGATTTTGAAGACAAAGCATGGAGTTCTGAAATTCTCCTAGCAGAATTAATAGTCACCAAGAATAACAGTTGATCTAAAGTTTTTTTACCTTGGAAAACTTGTCAGCAGTATCAAAAGGAGGGGCAATTAATTCTTGCAGCAAAACTGCAACACCCAATAGAGAAACTGGATCTCAGAGGGGGGATGCAACAAAAAAGTTCTTCTGAAGAAAGTTTTAGAAATCCTAAGAGGTGTTATGGGTGTGTGATTTTCTTCAATGTGAAAAGACAATATGGCTGCTAATTGCATCCTGATGGAGGAGTAGTTTGTTCCATTTAAAAAAAAAAAAGATGAGTAAGGAAAACTAAAACTGCTTGAAGAAGAGCTGAGAAAAAAATCAATATTGTTTTCATCTGCCCGGACAGAAAAACTTTTCCATTTGCTTTTGTAAACCTTGTGTGGAAGGTTTTTGGAAGGAAAGAAAGAAATAAAGAACATGTTTCTACTGAGGATGAGAACCTGGACTAACCAACCATACCTGGAATTGGAGAAACCATGCCACCAACTTGTGGGACTGTCTGTCTGGGTAAGGTGACCCCGACAGTTGAGATAGAAAATCAGGGACCAAACTCACCACCCAAGGAGGATGTAGTAGACTAGGCAAGAGGAAGGGAAAAGTACAGTTTTGTACGTACCATAAATGTAGATGTTCGAGTGTTCACACTGCTGCAGTCATTACACTTGGGTTATCCTGCTGTCAGGCGGTCCCCGCAGTTGGGCCAGAGTTCCAAAGTCTTGGTCCAGCGTCGGTTGCTGTCGCTTCTTCCCTGACGTCAGTGCCCCAGGGGTATACAAGATGCATCCGATGCCATTTTCTTCAGTTTTTCTTGCCCCAGATGTCAGGTGCCCCCAAGTAGGTAGGCAATACATATTGCTAATAAAAAATATACATATAAAAAAAAAACAATACCTTCAGTTACAAGCAAATACACCACAAAGGTTGTATAGGATAGAAAGGTATAGATAAGTCCAGCTAGTTCAGAGGGGATGGAGGGAGGGTAACCTGGACTGCAGCAGTGTGAACACTCGAACATCTACATTTATGGTAGGTACAAAAATGTACTATGTTCATCGTGTTACACTGCTGCAGTCATTACACTTGGGTAGAATCCCAAAGCTAAGTTTGGGTGGCTGGTCTATAAAGAGTTAGGACTGGCTATGAGGCCCTGCAGAACTGCAGTGGCAAATCCTGCTCTGGATTTAGAGTAAAGAGGCAACTGGTAATGCTTGGTAAAGGTGTGCACTGAACTCCATGTTGCAGCCTCCAAATTTCCTTGGTAGGTACTCCTCTGAGAAAGTCTGTTGAAGTGGCTGTTGCCCTGGTGGAGTGTGGCCTAATGTTATTAGGGACTGATTTTCCATGCTGTGTGTAGCAGTAACAAATACAGTGTCCTACCCATTTGGATATAGTCTGCTCTGAGATAGCCTTGCCCTGTGATCCTGCAGCATATGCTACAAACAGTTGCCCAGTTTTCCTGAAAGCTTTTGTTTTGTCCAAGTAGAAGCGTAGCGGCCTATGTCCAAAGAGTGCAGAAGTTTCTCCCCTTTATTCTGGGGGTTTGGATAAAAAGTTGGCAAATGGATGGTTTGGTTAAGAGCCACACTAGATACCACCTTTGGCATAAAGGTAGGGTTTGTCCTTAAAGAAACCCTGTCCTGATGAAAAATTATAAAATGTTCCACTGCCATTAATGCCTGTAGCTCTGAGACTCTTCATACTGAAGTTACTGCCAGGACCAGACCTGTTTTCCATGATAAAAATTTTAGATCAGCTGTATTAGCTGGCTGAAAAGGTGGCAGGGTCAGTTTTTCCAAAACGAAATCGAGGTCCCAAGTTGGTGTTGGTGCTCTCCGGGGCAGTCTTATGTTTTTAGCCCCTCTGAGGTACTGCTTTAGCAAGGGATGAGAGAATAAAGGAGGATCCGTGTTGTAATGTGCTGAGATGGCAGAGGCGTGAATCTTAATTGATGAGAAGGATAGGCCTTTGTCCAACATTTCAGTTAAGTATTGTAAAATCTGAAGTAGTTTGGGACAAGAGGGTCAAGGCTTTGATCCTGGTTCCAGGCGCAGAATCTCTTCCATTTTTCTGAGTAAGCTTTCCTGGTGCTAGGCCTCCTGGCCTCCAAAATGACATCCATAACAGCTTTAGAGAGAGGTGTTGCTTGTTTGACTAATGAATATGCCATGCAGCCAGGTTTAGGGTTTTGAGCTGACCGTGCAGGATCGGACTGTTTTGTTGAGTCAGAAGGTGTGGAATTTGAGGCAAAATCCATGGTGGGCCTTGTGCTAAGTTCTTTAACATTGGGTACCAGTGCTGGCATGGCCCGTCTGGAGCAATCAGGATCATCTGTGTTTTTTCTTGTCTGGCTTTTAGGAGTACCTTTGAAAGGAGAGGCAGTGGTGGGAAGGCATAAACATTTAGGTTTTTCCAGCTGAACGAGAGAGCATCCACTTTCCATGCTTGTGTATGATAAGTCCTTGTGCAGAATTTTTGTAGTTGGCAATTCAGTGGGAAGGCAAAAAGATCTATGTCTGGGCATCCCCATTTTTGCTTTACCATGCTGAAGATTTGTGGATTCAATTTCCATTTGTGAGGGTCCATGATATTTCTGCTTAGATCGTCTGCCAGAGTATTTTTCTTTTCTGGCAGGAATTGTGCTTGCAGATGAACTTGATACGTTAGAGCTGTGTTCCACAAGGTCATGGCTTGCCTGCATAGGGGATAAGAATGAGTGCCCCCTTGCTTGTTTATGTACCACATTACTGTGGTGTTGTCTGTCTTTAATAATTGTCCTGGATGCAGAAGGTCCTTGAAAGCCGTTAAGGCATTTTGAACAGCCAACATCTCTTTTTGATTGATGTGAAGATGCATTTGGTCTGTGGCCCACTTGCCCTGAATGCATTTTCCTGCCATGTGTGCTCCCCAGGTGTAATCCGAAGCATCTGTTGTTAGAGTCTGCCTGGGTAGGGTAAAAGGCTGACCCTTGTTTAGGTGGCATGCCTGGGCCCACCATCGAAACTCCTGTTGTAGGCAGGGAATCATTGGTATTACTGTTTCCAAACTGTGAGAGTGTTGAGTCCAAACACACTTTAGGTACCATTGTAATTTCCTCATATGCAGTCTGGCATATGGCATTAGTAGTATGCAGGATGCCATGAATCCCAGGGCCTGCAGAATGTTTCTTGCAGGGAGATGGGACATTTTTGCCATTAATTGAAAATATTGAGTTAGCTGAACTTGTTTGTCTGGTGTGAGATAAGCCATCTGGGCAGTTGTATTTAAGCTGGCGCCCAGGAATATAATCTGTTGTGAGGGCACTAGTTTTGACTTCTTTTTGTTTACTGTGTACCCTAGATAAATTAGCAACCTTTTTACAAACACCAGATGCTGTAGAAGAATGTCCTTAGTCTCTGCTTGAATGAGGCAGTCGTCCAGGTATGGATCTATTTGAATTCCTTTTTGTCTGCAAAATGCAATTACTGGTGCCAGGCACTTTGTGAAGACCCTGGGCGCAGTACATAAGCCAAAGGGCAGTGCAGAGAATTGGTAGTGCATTGTACCAGCTTTGAATCTGAAGTATCTTCTGCAATTCTGTCTGATAGGGACATGCAAGTATGCCTCTTTGAGGTCCAGAGTAACAAGCCAAGCCTTACTGCCCAGCATGGGTAGAAGCTGCTGTAATGTCAACATTTTGAATTTTGGAATATCCAGGTAAGTATTTGGAATTGAAAGGTCTAGTATGGGCCTCCAGGCCTTGTCCTTTCTGGGGACCAGAAAGAGTCTTGAGTAAAATCCTTGTCCTTGTTCCTGTTGTGGTATTTTTTGAATAGCTCTCATGTCAATGAGGGCTGAAATTTGTTTTTGTGCCTCTGCCCATTGATTTTGTGGCAGGTCTGGCATTCCTTTTAGCCTTGGTAAAGTATGAAAGTGGAACCTGTAACCTTGAGACACAGTATTCAGAACCCATTTGTCTTGGGTGATTGTTTGCCAGTTTTGAGAAAAAAATGCTAGTTTTCCCCCTAAGGGGGCTGCCAAAAGGGAAGTGTTTGGCGTACGAAGGGGGAAGTCATTGGGACTGTTTCCTGTAAGGTTGAGACTTGTCCTCACCTCCTTTTGGGGTTGAGGTGCCCCACTGTTGTTGTCTGTTAGAGCCTTAGGGTTGAGATCTGCCTCTTGGGTGCCTGTATCTGCCTGTCTGTGGCCTGTCTGACACTGGAAAGGACCAATTCTTTGTTGGCCAATTTCTGCTAAATCGAGGTGGCTGCACCTGTAAGAAATCCTTGACTGTTTGCTTTAGCTTTATCCTCCATTTTCTTTAACACCTCTTCTGCCTCAACACCAAACAAGGTATCATGCTGTAAAGGAGCATCCAATAATTTTGCCTTAACATGATCAGGTAAAAACTCTTCTTTTAACCAAGCATGTTTTCGAATCACAGAACCTGCAACTGAGGCTCTACAAGAGGCCTCTAAAGAATCAAAACCACATTGCAGAGCATGTTTTCCCACCTGTTCAACTGCATGCAATAAATCCTGCATTTCTTTACAGTCAGGAGCTTCTGAGTTTGCAAGCATTTTCTGTTTTAACTGAGCCATTAAATATTGCTGGTACTTAAGCATGTGAAATTGGCAATTTAAAGCCCTTACTGCTAAAGTTGCAGAAGTGTAAACTTTCTTCCACCATCTATCCAAAGCTCTGGAATCTCTGTTAGAGGGTACTGGATATTTTGCAATGGAAGACTTAACCTCTTTTGGACCCTGGGAAATAGTTTCTGGATCAGCAGAAGGGTTTTTATAAAGAAACTTGTGAGAGTCAGGGACTCTATAATACCTATCTGGCTTGGCTGGTGCAGGGGGCAAAGAATCAGGAGATAAGCTGGATTCAGAGAACACATCATCCGCAATATCTAGCACAGGCAGAATAGCCAGGGGCCTGTGCTGAGGCAACAAAAGAAAATCCCTGAGCCTTTTCTTGGATTCTGAATAATCCTGACTTTCCCAATGGAAATGCTCCCTTATGGTATGTAAGTTTCCCCAAAAGAATAATCCTCAAGAGGAGAGGCTGAAGGGATAGATTATTCAGCATCAGAGTCCTCATAGGGGGGTAGAGAGTATCCCTAGTCTGAAGAGGAATCAGAGTAAATGGAAACCTGATCAGAGGAATCATATTCTGTATCCTGCCTAGGCCTCTTCTCAGGAGGGGGATGGGAACCCCTGATTAGAGTAATGAGGTCTTCGGCCATTTTAAGCATCTGTTTCTTAGGCATGGAGGACTGTCCAGGAGAATGCTGTACTTGCTTCTTTGTCTTTAATTGTACTTTTGTCTTGGCTGTTGCTTTAATGGTAAGTTGTGAAGGTCTGAAAACACCCTCAGAAGCCGATGACTGCTCAGCGGCTCCAGACCCATCTGAGGGATTAGTTTCCGTAGGCCCATTACCTTGAGTTTCCTGAGGCCTAGTTGTCTCCACGTGGGAGTCGGAGGCGGCTTGTGTCTCTGAGGTAGCGGGTGTCAGGGGGTGCGAAAGCACCTCACTGAGAGCCGGCGAACTGGCGACTGGCCTAGAAGAGGTTTCGTCGTCGGTTTTGGACCTTGGATGCCTGTCTTTATCTTTGTCTTTGCGTTTTTTCGGAATTGCGATCGTCGGTTGATCCCACGGCATAGTATAACTGAACCTTCGGCCAAAGTAGTGCAAAGCAAAATCAAAACGTCTTTTTATAGTGCGTTTGTTAAATCTAGCACAAAACTGACAACTAGTGACGTCGTGATCAGGGCCTAGGCATGGAATACAGTAAGAGTGGAAGTCCTTATGAGGTATTTGCTTCCCACAAGAAATACAATTATTAACGTTTTCTGACATCGGTCTGAGGCAAGAAAAAAGTTTCCCCAACGGGGTACTTAGCTTTATTGAAGACTTCGTATCTGAAATTCGACTTCGAAAATCTCAGGAGTCGGCCGACCGGCACTTGCGAACTGCTTCTACTTCAGGCACCGCGCGGCAAGAAAGACTGGAGAAAATGGCGTCGGATGCATCTTATATACCCCTGGCGCACTGACGTCAGGGAAGAAGCGACAGCAACTAACGCCGGACCAAGACTTTGGAACTCTGGCAGACTACGGGACCACCTGACGGCAGGATAACCCAAGTGTAATGACTGCAGCAGTGTAATACGATGAACATCCACACTTGCCCAGGCCAGTAATGGGCTATGAGGATGACTTTGACCTTCCTTTTCAATGTCTTCTATAAGAATTTGGGGAACAAAGACCTTGGAGGAAAGGTGTAACAGAGTCCAAGTGGCCAACTGTGAGTGACAGCATCTCTGAGCGACTCCCCCCTCCTGGGGATTACAGTGAAGAAATTGATGCACTTTGTGTTGTGGGGAGAAGTGAAGAGTTTGCAGTAAGGTCGGCACTAATGGCTGAAAATCCACTCCACGAGAACTGGATTGAGGGACCAATCGTGATAAAGTAGGATAAACCTGTTCAACCTTTCCGCTAGGATACTGGACTGCCCTGAAATATGGTTTGATATTAGAAAGTGGTGAGAAGATTATCATCCACTGCCACACTCTCATCGCCTCTCAACATAACGGGTACGATCCGGTTAATGCCTGTTTGTTGATGTACCAAACAACTGTCACATTGTCTGGACAGATACCACATTCAACAGGGACAGTCCTGAAAGGCGTGCAATGCAAGGAGAACTGCTCTCATTTCCTGTACATTTATGTGCAGACTGGCCACTGACTGGGCCCATGTACCTTGGATTGACTTCTCCAAGTAATGCCTCCCACCCAAGTGGGAAGCATCTGTGGTTACTGCGGCTTGAGGAGACAGCAGAATGAAAGGATGTCCTGGAAATACATGACGAGATCCCAGTCAACACTGTATGTGAGTCCTGCAAATCATTGTAAGGAATACCTTAAAAGACTTGGGCTGTTTTCTGACTGACCATTGAACCACCACATACTGCTGAAGAATCCGTATATAGCATCTGGCTAACACAAAGTACAGTTGTGTAAAATTTTACCATAACACTAGATGTCCTTCTCTTCAGTGTTGCAGTATTCTTCACTGAAGGGATCCCTGCAAAAGGCAGCCCAACGTACGGACAGTATACCAAAGCCTTAGGTTGTTATAGGGATACTGTACGTCACTCGTATGCTCCCTGCTCACAGCATAAGGCATAAATGTGACATACGGATGTCCATACCTCAGAACTGAAGAGCCCCAGGAGGAGGAACAGTTCAAAGAAAAAGAGGAACATGTGCATCCAGAAAGGAAAAGGGGAGAAAAGAAAAGGGGGAGGAGAGAGGGAGTGAATACTCAACAGTGAAGAGAAGAACATCTACTGTTATGGTAAGATTTTACATAACTGTACTATGTCCTTCCATATCACTGTTGCAGTATTCTTCACTAAAAGGAGAGTACCAATGCTCAATAGGAAAGCTGAGAGGAGAAAGCACACAAGAACCCTCCCGAAAACCATACAGGATAGCCCTGGCAAAGCCAGCTCTTGCCCTTGAAACAATGTCCAATTTGTAATACTTTGTGAAAGTTTGGGCAGAGGACCAAGTAGCAGCCTCAAGGATAGAACTGCAATCCAAGCCCTTGAAAAAAGCACCAGAAGAAGCCATATCCCTGGTAGAATGAGCCTTTACAGAGGCAGAAAGGCTTTTCTCCATGAAAAGAATAAAATGAAACCGCTTTGAAAATCCAAAAGGAAATTGTCTGTTTAGAAGCAGCCACACAGAGAGATCTAGGATGAAAAGAAAAAAAAGTTGCTCAGACTTGCGAATGGCCTTAGTTTTTTTCCAAATAATACCCGAGCTGTCTATGGAAATCCAAGGTGTGAAGAACCCTCTCAATAGCAGACTGCAGAGAAAGGAAAAAAATTAGGCAAATGAAAAGACTGATTAAGAGACAACTCATTAACCATCTTGGGTATAAAAGAAGAATTGGTAAGAAGAGAGACCCTGCCCCTATGAAAAACCAAAAAAGAAGCAACAGCCATAAGAGCCTGAAGCTCTGACATCCTTATAGATGATGTAAGGGCCAAAAGGACAGTCTTCCAAAAACAATGTTGCAAGGAAGCCGAAGTTGCAGCCTAAAAAGGAGCCCGAGTCAATTTCTCAAGAACAAAATTAAGGTCCCACGAAAGAGGAATAGGCTTCCAGGGATGTATAATACGAAGGACGTCTTTTAGAAACTGTTTAACCTCAAACCTTGAGGTCAAAGTTAGACAAGTAATAATAGCTGGAAGGTTAACTTTAACAGAAGTGTAAGCCAACTCAGCATGGATGGAGCAATTTACACAAATAAGAAAGGACCAGGGAAACCTCCACAGAAAATGGATCCTGGTTACGAGCAAAGCACCAGACAGAAAATCTTTTCCATCTGGACAAAGACTTTCTAACAATGGGTTTTCTTGTCTGCTGCAGAACCCAGAGCACTTCCTCAGAAAAAACATTACCTAAATGGGATCAAAACCCTATCATCCACAGTGTCAGTTGAAGAGTGGACAAGTAAGGCTGGATGACAGACCCCTTGTCTTGTGTAAGTAGGTCCACCCTGTGAGGTAACTTTTGGTTATTGCCTTTGGTTAGATGCTGAAGAGGAGGAAACCAATGCTGTATGGGCCAAAGGGGAGTCACCAACAAGATTTTGGGAGAGTCCTGTTCTATCTTGAACAAGACCCTTGGTATGACAAGAAGGAGAGGAAAGGCATAAAGAAACATTTCCTTCCAAGAGAAAGAGAGGGCTGTTCACCTTCCAAGCCAGAAGACTGGGAAATCTGGTGCAAAAGAGAGGAAGATGTCCTTTCAGAGGTGAGGCAACATATCTGAGGACTGCCCCACTGGTGGACAATGTCTAGAAACTCATCTCTGTGAAGCATCTACTCACGAGTCTGTGGTACAGATCTGCTCAAAGAGTCTGCCACTATGCTCTGCTCCGATGGAATATAAACTGCCTGAACAGTGATCTGATACTGGACAGCTAGATCCCAAAACTGAACAGCTACTCTGCATAGGAGGCAAGACCATGTCCCTCCTTGCTTGTTGATGAATGACATTACTGTGGTACAGTCTACAATGACCTTAAGATGACCTGGGACAAGCAGAGAATGGAAACAGAGGAAGGACTCTTGAGTAGACTTAGCAGGAGCAGCCCTCCTAGAACCCTTTTTACCCTTGAAAGGAGGGTAAGACTGTCTACAGACAAAGGTAGGTTTAGAAGGATAATTCCTAGGAAATTTAGAAACAGGAAACAAAAATTTGTTTCGATCCCTGCATGGTATTACCCTTTTCTTCAAGTGAATTAAAAAGCTCAGCAACAGCAGAACCAGAGAGATTTTTATTGTGAAGAGGAGCATCCATCAATTTAGCCTTAATATTATCAGGCAACGGCTGAAGGTGAAGCCAGGAATAACAGCTCAAGACAGACCTAAAGGCAGCAGAGCTCTAGAAGAAGCATCAACTGCATCATAACTGCACTTAAAGGAAACCACCTGAGAAGAAGACACAACAAAGAAAGGGCCGAAGATTTCCCTTCCAAGTCTGGAAGATCTGAAATAATCTGAAAAGCTAGATTAAAAAACAGCTAAAACATATCTGGTCATATGGGTCTGATAACTCACAGCCCAAAAGACCAGAGCAGCAGTGTATACCTTTTTGCCCAAACTCTCCATGTCCCTGCTGTCCTTGTCAGAAGGAAGCAGTTTATAAGAGGGATAAAGCTTAAAAGACTTAGAAGAAAGAGAAATAACAGAAGTCAGCCGAAGGGCACCTGTAAAGAAATTTACAATCATCATGCACCTTATAAAACCTATCAGGCGTCTTAGGAGCAGGGGGGGTTGGGAAACACGAGGCTGAGAAGCTGCAGAAAAAGTGTCCAACAAGGCAGCAAGAACAAGAGGAACATCAGAGGGCTCCATTTTAAGGAATTCATAATACCTCTTCTGAACATCAGAAACCTGGGTACAGTCCCACTTAAAAAAATCATCATACAGGAAACAGTATCCCCAAAGGGGATCTCCTCAAAAGGAGAGTCTGGGCGAACAGAATCCTCTTCCTCAGAACCGCAAACCAAGGGAGAAAGAATATGGGAGGAATAGGCCAAAGATTTTTCCTCAGAATCTACTTCCTCATCAGAAGAAAACTGCTCCCTAGGCCTCTTAAGGGGAGTTGAAGACCAACGGGGGAGATGGGGCAGATCAGAAACTCCCTCAGGGGGCTTTTAAAGCCATACGAGCATTAAACAAACCCTGTGCAAAATCCTGCCACTCACATTGAGAATGTTTAGGAAAAAGGAAAATAATGCTTTGTCCTCGGTTTCTTTTTCAAATGGATGTCAGCCCTAAACATCTTAGGCAGCAGATAATCAGCGTAGTAGGAATCTCCTCCCTAATAAGAATCTACAGAACATCCCTAGGCCCTTCAGATATGATCAGCTGCGGTTACCCCTGAACATCTGAAACGGATGTCTGCAGAGCCTCAGAGGATGTGCCGGAAGCTGGGTCTATGTTGGGAGAGGAATCTGACTGAAGAACTAAGCGATCCTCTGGGCTTTTACCAACCTCGAGAGACACGTGCAGGGTAGGAGGTACAGCAGAATAATCTGACCAAATTTTGTTGACCAAGTACTTTGCGGACAACTGACCCTTGGACTGGGACGATTCTGCCATTGTACATTCAGCCAACAATTAAAGACCTTGGTTCTCTAAGTAAATAACAAAAGAGAAGAGATGACTATGCAGAGTTTTAGGTACTAACGCCTAACAAATAGGACAAGATGTATGGTCGTGAGGTCCACCTAAACAAAACAAGCACTGCTGGTGACAGACCTTATGGGAAAACTGTCTCCCACACTGGCATTTCCCCTTTCTGGATGACATGTAATCTAACAATAAAAAGGGAAGATAAAAAGGAAGAACCCCAATGGGGCACTTGTCTGGAAGCAACTTGGTAACCAGCAGAGGAAAGAGCATTCAGACTGATGATCACAGATGGCGTTCAGACTGGCAGCATAGAAGTTCACAGGTATGGGATGTTTGTAGGGCACCTTTATGCCTTACGCTGTGAGCAGGGAGCATACGTGTGATGTAAATCATCCATGCAACAACCCAAGGCTTTGGTATACTGGGAAGAAGTTGGGCTGCCCTTGGCAGGGGATCCCTTTAGTGAGGAATACTGCAACAGTGAGATGGAAGGACATCTAATGTGATGGAAGCTGCCATGAAACCCAGAAGATGAAGAATTATCTTTGCTGGTGGCTTCTGGTGAGAGAAAACGTTTACAGCCTTGTTGGTGAAATGATGTGATCCTTGTCTGAGGGAAATTTTATCATCTGGAGGTTTGTATTCAATAGTTCCCCAATGAACTCTAAGGACTGAACTGGTTGAAGCTCAGATTTCATTAGATTCACTGTCATTCCCAGGTCTATACAAAGATGGAGCAAGGAGTCTCTGGCTTGAATGATTATATCCATGGAAGGGATGGTGATGAGTCAGTCTGAATAAGGGATCACCTGGAACCACTGCAGTTGGAGATGAACTGCTACTACAGCCATACATTTAGTAAACATGATAGAGGATGTGGTGAGACCAAAGAACAAAATTCTGAACTGAAATGACTGACTCCCAGCTGGAAGTGAAGATACTTCCAAGTCCATCTGTATGTGGTAGAACATGTCCTGAAGGTATAAAACACATCCAGTCGTCCTTCCTCAGCAGAGGAAGGATAAACTGTACTATGACCATCCAGAACTTCGCCTGCTTCACAAACTTGTTCAAGTGACTCAGGTAATTTTTTCTTTGGCACTAAAAAAACATGAGTAAATTTTGGATTGTCTCTGGTCTGATGGACCCTCTTGAATGACTTGATTGTTTACAAGCTTCTTTACTTCTGAAGCAGCAGCTTCCTTTTTTAAGGGTGTAATGTTGTGAAGTCCTTTTGGGGATAGAGGGGGAGTGTGAAATGAAATGAGACAATCTCTGGTAATAATCCTCTACACCCATTTTTCTTCAGTGATTGATGTCCAACGTTGCTGGATGCAAGGATAAGAACACCCCTGATGTCAAGTGTCAGATAAAT
This sequence comes from Protopterus annectens, assembly GCF_019279795.1. Taxonomy (NCBI): domain Eukaryota; kingdom Metazoa; phylum Chordata; order Ceratodontiformes; family Protopteridae; genus Protopterus; species Protopterus annectens. The sequence goes on from NC_056744.1 coordinate 981,084,243, forward strand.
ACCACTTGGAATTGTGAAACCAAATTCTCTTTTCTTTTTGGTTCCTGGAGAAGATCCACCAAGGAGTGGAGAATTTGATCCTTATGGCATATAGGGGATTTAACATCTTTCTCACTTCTAAAGATCGGCTCTTTTACTTTTGGAACAAAGAGTGTTGATCTGTCATAAGGGGTACTGATGAAGGACGTCATGAAATGTTCTACAAAATCACATAACTGCATCCAGGCATGTCTTCTGATGGATATGCTTGTGCCAGCTACTTTAGATGCATCTTCTATGGCAATGGAGATAAAGCACACAGAAACAAAGACTGGAGGATAGCCAACTGTGAATCAGCAGACTTTGATCAGTAGACAAAGTCACTGGGAAGGATTTGGTGATGTCCTTGGTCAAATCTCTCTGGAAATGTGCGATATGTGCCAAATAATTCAAAGCTCACAAAGAAAATGTCGATGAGGTGTAAACATGGTTTCCAATTCTGTTCAGCAAAGGAGACTCCCCTGTATGGTGGGAGGAGACAGGAACTCTCCTCAACTAGTTTCTTCTTGGTGTCCACCACTACCATAAAAGCTACAGCTGGACTTTTGCTATAATGAGGACAGTCTTTAGGAACAACAAGAAGGAACTTGTCAGGTTTCATAAGAATAGGGTCATCTGTGCCCAGCTCCTTTCACTCCTGCTTACATATAAGATAAATCATCTCACAGGTAGGCAGAAGGCACAGTAAAATCTTACCATAACAGTAGATATCCCTCTCTTCACTGTTGCAGTATTCATTACACTAGGGATCCCCCTGCTAAGGGTGGCCTAAAACTGTTCAGTAAACCGAAGCCTTTAGGTTGTTTTAAGGTACACCGTATGTCACATATATACTCTTTGTTGTAGCATAAGGCATAAAATATCACATCTCATCATTAGAACTGAGAACCTCAGTAGAAGTGCCAGTGCAAGGAAAAGAAGGGTAATCAGTACATCCAGAAGAGAAATGGACCAGTGGGGAGAGGGAGGGACTGAATACTGCAACAGTGAAGAGAAGGGCACCTACTGTTATGGTAAGATTTTACATAGCTGTACTATGTCCATCCATTTCACTGAAGCAGTATTCATTAGACTAGGGAGACTGCCAAAGCTCAGGAAGCAGACAGGGAGGAGGAAGAACCTGCAGAGTTATTCACGAAGCCATGGAGGATGGTCCTAGCAAAACCAACTCTAGCTCTGGAAACTCCATCCAACTTGCAGTGCTTGGTAAAAGTAAGCACAGAAAGCCTGGTAGCTGCCTCAAGAACACAGTTAGTATCCAAACGCTTGAAAAAAGCACCAGAAGAAGCCACAGCTCTAGTAGAATGAGCCTTAACAAAAGAAGGAAGGCTCTTACACCATGAAAGGAATACCAAAAAGAAATGGCTTTAAAAATCAAAGTCGTAGTAGTTTGCTTGGGCAAAGCCAATCTTAAGGACCTATGATGAAAGGAAACAAAAAGCTGATCAGATTTATGAAAAGTCTTAGTGTTATCCAAATAAAATCTGAGTGGTCTACTATGCACATCCAACATGTGCAGCGTCTTCTCACTGGCAGACTGCGGAGAAGGGAAAACTTGGCAAATGAATATACTGACAACTCATTCACCACATTTGTTATAAAAGGATGATTAGTAAGAAGAGTCACCCTGTCCTTAAGAAACACCAGAAAAGGAGGACAACCTATAAGAGCTTGAAGCTCAGACACCATCTGGCAGATGTAAGGGCAAACAGAAGTATAGTCTTCCAAGAGCAATGTTGCAAGGAAGCTGAAGCTGCAGGCTCAAAAGGAGCATGGGTCAATTTTTCTAAAACAAAATTAAGATCCCAGGGAGGAGGCCTAATAAGAAGAAAGCTTTTAAGGAATTGTTTAGCTTCAAATCTAGAAGCTAAAGGAGGTAATACAGGCAAGATAAGCAGAAATAGCTGAAAAGTGGGCCTTAACACAAGAATAAGCCAACCCAGCACTGAGCAATTCACACAGATAAGACAGAACCAAAGGAACATACACAGTAAGTGGATCAGGTTATGAGAAAGACACCAAACAGAAAACCTCTTCCATTTGCACAAGTAGGACTTCCTAGTAGGGGGTTTCCTGGCCTCCTGCAAGACCTTAAGCACATCCTCATAAAAAAGTGTCTATATGAAATCAAAATCCGATCACCCACAATGTCAGTTGAAGAGCGGACAGGTGGGGCTGGATGAGAGATCCCTTGCCTTGTATGAGTAGATCCAACCTGTGAGGTAACTTGTGATGACTGCCCATGGCTAAATTCAGATGAAGATAGAACCAATGCTGTCTCTGCCAAAAGGAAGTCACAAAAAAAAAGATGTTGGGAGCATCCTGTTGAATTTTGAACAGGGCATTTGGAATGAGGGGAAGGGAGGGAAAGCATAAAAAAATCCCCTTCCCAAGAGAGGGAGAGAGAGAGAGATGGGGGTGGGGGTGGGGGGGAGTCCACCTTCAAAACCAGAAGACTTGGGACTCTGGCACAAAATACAGGAAGCTGTCTGTTCAGAAGGGAGGCAAAAAGACCCATTTGAGGAGTACCCCACTGATAGTCAATGTCCAGAAACACATCCCTGTGAAGCATCCATTCGTGGGAGTGAATTATGGACCTACTCAGATGAGGGATGAGTGACAGCTTAGGGAGTAGGCCACAATGTTTTGACCTGAAGGAATGCATACTGCCTGAAGAGTCACTTGGAACCAGATACCTAGTTCCCACACTAGGACAGCCAACCGACAAAGATAAGACCTTGCTCCCCCAGTTTGCTGACATACCACATCACTGTGGTATTGTCTGTAAACACCTTGAGAGATCCTGGGGAGAATACGATGAAAGGCCTGAAGAGTCTGATGTGGTCTTTCTGTTGAAGAGGCAACCAGACTCCCCACACCTTTAGGGAGCCGAAAGCTGTCACCCATCCCACATCTGAGGCTTCTGTGAACAACTCCTGATAGGGAAGAGGTGGATGAAAGGGGAGCCCTGGATTGACAGTCAACTGCCGAATCTACCACTTTAGTTCCTGCTTGAGACAAGGGAGAAGAAGAACTAAGAAACTGAGGGGATGAGAATGCTGAAGCCAAACTGACTTTAGAAATCATTGAAGTTTTCGCCTGTGGAGTCTGGCAAAAGGGAGCATATGAACTGTGGAAGTCATGAAGCACAACGCTCTCAGAAATTCCCTTGCTGTTACAGAGGGCAGAAGAAGGGACTAAAATAAGGAAATGAGAGTTAGGGGCTTGGGAGGAGGCAGGGATGCCAGCATATTAACAATCTGGATCCTGCACCCCAAAAAGTCATGATCCTGAGGAGGAGTCAGAAAGGACCTTTTGAGATTTATAGTGAACCCCTGGCTATGCAGAAGGGAGACTGCAAAGTGAAGATTTTGCAACAAGAACTCTGGAGAAGATGCCTGAAAGAGGAGGTCATCCAAATAGGGAAAGACTTGGATGCCTCTTAGCCTTTCAAAAAGCAATCACAGGAGTGAGGCATTTGGTGAATACCCTTGAGGCAGTAGAAAGGCCATAGGGCAAAGCAGAGAACTGAAAATGCCAGGAAGCAACAGAGAAACATAAAAACTTCCTGAAGAGAGGATGAATTGGGATATGGAGATAAGCATCCTTGAGATCCAGCAAGCCTGAGGAAGTAAAAGAAGGAACAAAGTCTGAAGAGACCACATTCGAAAAGAGGGAACCTTCAGAAATGTATTTAGATGAGAGAAGTCTAAAATTGGTCTCCACCTACACTCTTTCCTGAGTACTAGGAACATTATGGAGTAACACCTCCTCCACCTTTAGGATAAATTGGAACTCCTTGAATAGTACCCCGAGTCAAGAAATCCCGAATCTCCCCTGGAAAGGACAGCTGATCCTGAGGGGGCTGAAGAATTCCTATAAAAGGGGAAGAGACATCCAGACAATTAATACCTTGCAGATAATGGACAGAACCCAGGAATCCTGAGTAATCTTTAACCAAACAGGGAGAGACAGAGAAAGGTGGAGAGAAAGAGGAATGTGGATGGGAAAAACATGATAGTCAGTCAGCACCTGGTTTATCAGGAAAAGGAGATTTCTGAGGCACAGAAATCTGAGCAGCTTTAAGAGGAGGAGCCTACATCATACCTTTCTTGCCCTTGGGAAGAGGGTGAGACTGCCTACGAACAAAGGCTGGCTTATGTGGGTAATTTCTCTACAACTCAGGTGTAGGAGAAACAAAAATGTTCCTGTAAAGCCTTGCCCTTATCCTGAATGGACTTAAACAAATCAAAAGCAGTTTTGTCAAACAAATGTTTATTATCTAGAGGACCACCCATCAACTTAGCCTTAATATCATCAAGCAAACGTTGAAGCCAAAGCCAAAAATATTTCATCACAGACCCAAAGGCAGCAGCCCTAGAGGAAGCATTTGCTGCATCATAACGACACTTGATAGAATGACAAGCCACCTGGGAGGAAGTCCTTAACAAGGAAAGGGCACAAGTCTTCCCTTCACAGTCTGGAAGATCAGAAATTACTTGACAGGCCTTGGAAAGAGGAGCCAACATGTACCTGGACATATAGGTCTGATAACTGACAGCCCTAAAAGCTACACATTTTTCTCTAACCTTTCCATATTTCTGTTATCTTTGTCAGAAGTTAATAATTTTGAAGAAGACAGCAACTGAGATGGCTTGTCAGAAGCCAAAGACATCACTGAAGGGTCAAGCAGGACACTTAAAAATAAATTTACAGTCCTTAGGCACCTTATAAATCCTATCAAGTTTCTTGGGAGCAGGAGGCTGGGAATCAGGAGTCTCAGAAGCATTAAAAAAGGCATCCAACAATGCAGCCAGAACAGGAAGTACAATAGTAGGTTTGGAAGAGTCCATCTGCAGGAACTCATAATACATTTTCTGTACTTCAGAAACCTGAACACAATCCCATTTAAAAAACTCCATCATTCTAGAGGTTGTGCCCCAAAAGAAATTTCCTTGAAAGGAGTATCAGGACTAGTAGATTCTTCTTCATCAGACCCATAATCCAAAGGAGAAGGAATGTGGGAGGAATAGGCAATGGACTCCTCATCTGAATCTGCTTCCTCCAACTCTGAGAAATCCTGATCCCTTAGTCTCTTAAGAGGAGTACAGGACCAAGGAGGATTTGGAACAGAAACACCCCGAGAAGATTTTAAAGCGATCAAAGCATTACACAACCCCCAAGTGAAATTTTGCCATTCACTCTGTAGGTCCTTAGAAGCTGAAGCAATATGTTTGGTTTTTCTGCTTTTTCTTTAAAGGGACATCTACCTTATGAAATGTAGAAGGCTCTGACCCCAGACAGCATTCAATAATGGTAGTTGGAATCTCCTCTCTGACTAAACTTTGAGGAACACCCCTAGGCCCCACTGAAATAAGCAGCCACGGTTCCCCCTGAACGTCTGATGCAGACATCTGCAAGGCATCCAAGGATGTGCCTAAGGTCGGATACTCACCAGCCTCTAACATGGTAGTGGCTGAAGAATCCATTAATGAAGATGATGAACCTCTCGGTTTTCACTCGCCTCAGGAGAGATAACTGTATATGGCTGTACAGTGGAAGAATATGGTCTAGATATCTTGATTTTCTACGGCTGCCCCTCAGAGCTGGAAATTCCTTCCATAGTGTCTTTAGCTAATAGCTTAAGACGTTGATTCTCTAGATACAACACCAAAGAAGAAAGTCTACTACTGAGGGTCTTGGGAACAAAGGCCTGACAGACTGAACAGGATGTATGGTCGTGGGAATCACTGAGGCAAAACAGACACTGCTTGTGAAGGTCTTTATGGGGAATCTGTCTCCCACACTGCCATTTACCCTTCTTGGTAGACATGAAACCCCCTTGAGCAGCAAATATTTAAAGAAAGATAAGATACAAAAAACCTCAACAGAGCACTTATCAGAGATGCTGTTCAGATTGGCTGGCAAAGAACTTCTGAGGATGGTGCATCCAGATGTCACCTTTATGTCCTATGCTATATGCAAGGAGGATACGTGTGATGTACGGCTTACCTGAAAGCAACCTAAAGACTTTGGTATACTGGCTGGACAATAGGCTGCCCTTATCAGGGGATCCTATTGCAACAGTAAAATGGAAGGACATCTTCCCAAGAGGTAGACAGGCCAGCACCAAAAGCCTCAAGGAAGTTTGACACTTCTGGAGAAGGCATCTGGGAAGACCACCCCCTTTCTGTCTAAGGAGTCCCATAATTTCTCCAAATGAGACATGCTCGAGGGGGGATCAGGAGAAATGCTCCCCTTCATCACTGTGTCTGTGGTAGCGGACTCTTCAGAGGAATTCAAGTGCTTCCTTTTGTACTTGTGTACTTCCTCAGTGTGCTGTTCAGGAGAGGACTCAAAAGCTGACATGGTGTCCTCTCTGAGAGCTGCCTCTGGTCACTGGATATATCAATGGGATAAGAACAGCAGGCTCTGGACCCGCAGAGTCTGGAGGAACAGGAACGGATCTGATTTTGAGCTCTTAGTTTTCCTCTCTGAATTGACACAGCACTCTCTCAAAAGCCTCGAATGCCGTGTTTGACACTGATCTGAGGAACCTCGCCCTAGAAGCTGAAATCCCTGAAAAGGGCTCAACTTAGGATGCCATCCAGCTGGGATCTAAGGTTGACTCTGGGGCTGAACTGTTGACAGCCAAGGCTCTGAGAAGAAGGAATGGATCTGAAGACTGCAGAAAACTCACTGAAGTTGAAGAAAATAATTGTGGTTCCACCATAGACCTAACCTGGGTTAAAATCAGACACAAAGACTCTACTCCAAGATGTCAGAACACAAAAGCATGAGGGGAAGAAACTACCCCCCACAGATCCAATGGTGGTAGGACTTGGGTAGACTTCTAACTAGATCTGGGTCTTAAGAAATCTGATCATCTTACCCATGTCTGCTTCAGTCAGATTCCTAGTAGATCTGGCTGACCTAATGAATGAGGCAGAGTGAGTGATGATACAGTCTGTCTTGTAGAAAACAGACTGAAACTGGCTCCAGAGAATACCCAGATGGAATGTGCGATCCTAACACAATCAGATTTGAGAACAACACTGGCTCCGTGGAATTTGCTGTTTTACGATCCACAGCCAAAGAAAGTGTCCAATCCAAGGATCTCTTTCAAGGTGTAGCTTTACCTTTGTTTGTTCTTTAGACTTGTTAGCTGGCTTCTTGGCAGAAGATGGAGGGAAGTAGCAGAGTACTTCCCTGACACAGAAAGAGGGTTAAACCATGTGGAAGGTGAAAGTAACCACTTCAAAATAAAAGTTTGTTCCTTAATTCTGTAATGGCCTGTCAACCAAAGGCTTTGCAGATGGAGCAGGAAATGTCCAGGTGCGATGCACCTAAACAATATATGCAATTATAATATGCATCAGTGTTTGGTAGCTTGGGAGGACAAGCTACACACCTTTAAAAAAAAAAAAGTTTTTTTCTGCTATATTAAAGTGAAAGGTTGAAGTAACACAGGGAAGAGTTTTTTTTAAACCTATATTTATATCTAAACAGATAACCAAAAATGGGCTTTTAGGAGGTGCCCCATGCAAAGAGCAAGAGACAGAGAAAAGGAAGGAGAGGAAGAAACCTGGAGCAAGGAAAATATAGAGGTAGATACAGATACAGATGTGTAAGAATAAGTAAAAAGGGGGGAGGGAGAGAGAGAAACAAACAAATTCACTTATCTTGTAGCAGAAAAAAACACCTTAGCACCCACAGCTTTGTCCATCGCTTTTGGCAGCCAACGGGATCTGACGTAGTTCGTTCCATGCAGGGGATTATGGGTAGGGGAGGAGCCGGAGCACCAGATCCAAATCTTAGAAGTAGCCAAAGTGAGATTCAATTCTGATCCAAAGACCCACATACTAAGAAAAGGACGGAAAAGACATCATCACATCATGTGCTACACAGTGAGGGTTTTCAAGTTTAATACGATAATAATATAAACATGTTCATTTAACCTGGGTGGCTTTTCAGCATGCAATTTTACCTGCCACTGAAGCTCACATTCTTCCAAACATTCCTTCCAAGCCCCAACCCTAGAGTTAAAGAACATCTTATCTAAAACCCTAAATAAACAAAAAAATACCATCAGGGTGTTCATTAACATTTTCATATAAAGCATTTAAAATATTTCTTGTTTTTGATATTCTGGATATGTTTCCCTCAGTAAAAACACGGGCAATTCTGACATTGCGCTATATATACCACTCCTTTTGTGCAACAAGTAAAATGTTGTTTACTAGTAAAAGTCATAGTGAGCCACACAGTGATGTAGTCCCCTTCTAATATAAAGCTACACTGGGAAACCATATATGCAGGTGCCTTTGTTTTTCTGGTCAGAAATGACTTCCTCAGTCCTGGTTTCAAAACATTTTTAAAACATCTCCCTTCCCTGAAGGAAAATTTTGGTTAGGATCCCAGTGTTTTGCCAACCGAAGGATTCAATGAAAAAAATGTTCCAATTCCTATTAGCAATGGTCTTGAATATATAAACTGTTAGGACTATAACTGAGAACCAATGATCTAGTAAAATCATAACATTTCCCTATTTTATTGATAATTACTGAAGCATCAGTACCAAGTTAGTGTAAATAAAACCACTTAATGCTCTTTGTTGACTTGTTAGTGGAGGTCAATTACAAGTTTGTGGGGTAACCTCTTTTCAAAAACATTTCACTTTGCTTGCCCATTTCCTCAATAAAGGTGATGCAATTAGACATAATTTGGGCCAGTCTAATCACTTGCCCCTTAACAATGGCATGTTTTTGATAAAATAGAAGACCACTAGAGTAATGAAATGAACTGGAACAGGCGGGTTTTTGAAAGATATTCGAAACAAAATTCCTATTGATAAAATCCTTAGTAATTTCCAAATCCAAATAGAACAGTTTATCCAAGGTAACAGTGCTAGTAATCCAAAGAAAATCAGTCATGGAATTAATGTAAACTAAAAATATGTTCAATTTATCCATACCTCAAGTCTGCAGGATTTTAATGTCATCAAGGAATACTGTGTAAAAACTCCAACACCCAACAAAATTGGTGTTGAAGACTCCAAAAAATAAACGGTTATTTTCCAGAGCTATTTCCATTCTTCTTCTTTTGGCTGCTCCCGTTAGGGGTCGCCACAGCAGATCACCTGTTTCCATTTCTTCCTGTCCTCTGCATCTTGCTCAGTCACACCAACTGCCTGCATTCCCTCTCTCACCACATCCATAAACCTTATCTTAGGCCTTTCTCTTTTCCTGTTACCTAGCAGCTTCATCCTTAGCATCTTTTTCCCAATATACTCTGCATCTCTCCTCATCACATGTCCAAACCAACATAATCTTGCCTCTCTGGCTTCGTCTCCAAACCTTCCAAACTGGGATGACCCTCTAATATACTTATTCCTAATCCTGTCCATCCTTGTCACACCCAGTGCAAATCTTAACATCTTCAACTCTGCCACGTCAAGCTCTGACTCCTGCCTTTTTGTCAATGCCACTGTCTCCAACCCATATAACATAGCTGGTCTCACTACCCTCTTGTAGACCTTCCCTTTCACTCTTACTGGTACTCGTCTGTCTCAAATCACTCCTGACACACTTCTCCACCCACTCCATTCTGCCTGTACTCTCTTCTTCACCTCTCTTCCACACTCACCATTACTCTGAAATGTTGATCCCAAGTACTTAAACTCATTCACCATCGCCACCTCTACTCCCTGCATCCTCACCATTCCTCTATCCTCCCTCTCATTCACACACACATATTCTGTCTTAGTCCTGCTGATCTTCATTCCTCTTCTCTCTAGATCATACCTCCACCTCCCCAGGGTCTCCTCCACCTGTTCCCTACTCTCACTACAGATCACAATGTCATCTGCAAACATCATAGTCCACAGGGACTCCTGTCTGATCTCTTCTGTCAACCTGTCCATCACCATTGCAAATAAGAAAGGGCTCAGAGCTGATCCTTGATGCAATCACACCTCCACCTTAAACGCATCCGTCACTCCCACCGCAGACCTCACTGCTGTCACACTACCCTCATACATATCCTGTACCACTCTTACATACTTCTCTGACACTCCCGACTTCCTCATACAATACCACAACTCCTCTCTAGGCACCCTGTCATATGCTTTCTCTAAATCCACAAAGACACAATGTAACTCCTTCTGACCTTCTCTGTACTTCTCCATCAACACTCTCAGAGCAAACATCGCATCTGTAGTGCTCTTTCCTGGCATGAAACCATACTGCTGATCACTAATCATCACCTCCCTTCTTAACCTAGCTTCCAGTACTCTTTCCCATAACTTCATGCTGTGACTGATCAGTTTAATCCCTCTGTAGATACCTACAGCTCTGCACATCACCCTTATTCTTAAAAATCGGTACCAAAACACTCACTTTCCAAGATTTCATTAAACAATCTAGTTAAAAACTCCACTGTCATTTCACCTAAACACCTCCATGCTTCCACAGGTATGTCATCTGGACCAACAGCCTTTCTGTTCTTCATCCTCTTCATAGCTATCCTTACTTCCTCCTTGCTAATCCACTGCACTTCATGATTCACTATCCGCACATCATCCAACCTTCTCTCCCTCTCATTCTCTTCATTCATATTTCCATTAACATCCTGAAGTATTTCTCTCTCCATTGGAAAAATTACTTTATACCAAATAATCATAAAATAAATCAAATACTCAAGTGTAGGGATCTAAACCTCTTCTGCAACAACAAAATAGTGTAGAGGGGCAGGTATATCTCTTATAGACCACTATTCTGGAACAGGCTCCCCCATCCACATAAAATATAACGCATCCCTGTCCATATTCAAAGCATAACTTACATTTATGGATAGGAAACAGAAAATTTACTCCAGGACTGTCCCTTGTACTACTAATGGACAGAGGCAGCTCCTAAATGCTTTACCCCATATATGGATCCCCTCATATTATCTAAAGTATGATCCTAGGTATTCTGATTAGGGTTAATATATGATTATTGACCATGGGATGAGCAAGGTCAGTCAATAACCAAATGTGATAAGTTATTTTGAGCAGAAAAAAAGAAACTGGCTAGGCTTAAAATGGCCTGCAAGGGCAGCTAGCCTAGTACTTACCTATTAACTTATAAGTTCATCTACTTGAGGAATAGAATTAAAAAAATAAATTATGCACGTACAATAATGTTCCATCTGCATTTTCCATTTTCATTCTTCCTCAAATGATCAGTACAGCTCAGATCCAACTTGGCAGTTGCTAAAGCTCATGGAAAAAAAAAAAAACAAATTGAGCTTCTCCCTTACCCATAATGCACAAATCAAGTTCCCTCAGATCTATTTTGCTGATTTTTACCAGAAAGGAAATATTTATTACACACAGATAAAGAAGGTGTAAAACTGCATGCAATCAATACCGAAAAAGGCTACATCTGGAGCTCAATACAAAAGACAATGATGTCCCTCTAACAGCTCATTCATCCAAAAGTTTGTGAACAAAGAATGGGGCTTGGTGGGCAGGACGTTGAGGAAGAATGAAAATGGACAACACAGATGGAACATTATGGTTCGTATATAACTTCTTTATCTGATGTTGTGCGTGAGAGACCATATCTTCCATGTTGTCAATTTTCATTCTATCCTCAAATGATCGGACAGAGTCCCCAGCTACCTATAATCCCAGGTGGATTCTAAGGAAGGATATTCCTAAGCACATCTGAACCAGCTGATGCTCTACCCCTGGAGACCAGATCCAATTTGTAATGAGCAATAAAAGTATGGGGAGCAGCCCGAGTTGCTGCTGCACATATGTCATCCATGGACGCTCTGGATAGAAAAACTGAAGTTGCCTTGGACCTAGTTGAACAAGCTCATATTGGTTGTGGTAAGGTAATACCCAATTTGCCATAGATAAATAAAATACAAATCAGTTAGCCTCTAGCTAAAGTTACTTTTGTAACTGGTTTACCCAGTATGAATTCTGCAAAGGAAATGAACTGCCGATCTGTTTTTCTGATGTCTTTTGTTCTATGTAGATAAAAATGTAACTGTCTGTAAACATCCAATAAATGTAACACGTACTAGCACTTGTTTGCAAAACTGGGGAAGAATATGGGCAAATTAATGCATTGATTTATATTAGATTCTGACACCACCCTGGGAAGGAATGTGACATTAGTTTGTAGTGTCACTCTATCCTTGTGAAAGAACAAGTATGGAGGTTTTGAAGACAAGACTTGAATCTCTGAAATTCATCTAGCAGAGGTAATGGCTACTAGAAAAAACAGTTTTTCAAGTAAGATATTTAAGGTCACATTTAGCTGCTGGTTTAAGGGGGGAACGTATTAGAGCCTGCAGTACCAAACTGAGATTCCATGGGGGAGCAGGGTGCTTAACCAGACTCAAAAGTAGAGTGCCTCTCAAGAAAGCTCTGCACAATTTGAGAGAGGCCACTGAAAAACCTTTGAATCCAGTGTGAAAAGTTGATATTACTGCTAACTGAACTTTAATAGTTGAGGAACTAGCCCCTTTTTTTTAAAAAGTAAAGCTAAAAACTTGAGTATGTTATGTATCAGAGCTGAAAATGGCTCGACATGATTTTGTTGCGCTCAGTAAAAAAAAAGTTACATACTCACCATAATGTTCCATCTGTGTCGTCTATCTTCATTTATCCTTGACAGATGGGATTGTTTCCCATATCGGAACTAACTCAGCCGTTACTACAGTTTGCGCCAGCCAAAAACTCTCAAGCTTCACCCTCTACCTAGAATCCCTCTAAATTACCTCAGATCGAGTTTGCAGAAAGTATAGAAACATATAAACCATTTATACATTTACATGTATATATATTTACGTATATATATATATATATATATATATATATACACACACACACACACACACACACACACACACATGTTGAAAGTAAGCCAGATGGGAGCCTTATCTACTGTGCTTGAATAATCATAATGATTCAAGAATATATAATCAGCTCCACCAAAAAATCTTTAAAGGTCGGTGGATGGAGGGAGGGAACTTAAGGATAAATGAAGACAGACAACACAGATGGAACGTTACGGTGAGTACATAATTTCTTTATCCGATGTTCTCAATCTTCATTTTATCCTTGACAGTTGGGATACAGTCCCCAGCTACCTAAAATCTTTGGTGGACTTGCGGAAGGATATTCGTGAGCACCATCGAGCCACAGGATGATCTTCCCATAGAGACCAAGTCCAGTTTGTAATGAGTAATAAAGGTATGGGAAGAAGTCCAAGTAGCTGCTGCACAAATATCATCCATTGAAGACCTAGATTGGAAGACTGCTGAAGTGGCTACAGACCTTGTAGAAAGTGCTTTGACAGGCTGAAGCAAGGTTTATTTATTCTTATCATAAATTAATTAAATGCAATCTTTCACCCAACTACAGACAGCAATCGTACTCACTTCTTTACCCAACTTAATACTGGAAAAAGAAACAAATGGTTGACTTGATTGTCTTGCGTCTTTAGTTCTGTGAAGGTAAAAACGTAATTGTTTATGGATGTCTAGCAAATTCTCCTTTGTTGGAATGATTTGGTAAGAAAACTGGTAAATTAATCGTCTGATTAATCTTAGCCTCTGATACTACCTTGGGTAGAAACGAGGAGTTTGTTCGTAAAGAGACGCTATCCTTATGGAAAATCAGTAAGAAGGCTCAGATAATGAGGCCTGGATCTCTAAAATCCTCCAGTTGGAAGTAATGGCTACCAAAAACAGTGTCTTCCAAGATAAACACTTCAGATCATATTCCACAGAGGGTTCAAAGGGGGAATGTATTGCAGCCTGAAGTACTACGTTCACATCCCAAGGAGGAGTGGATTTTTGAATGGGGGTTTTAACAAAAGTGTGCCTCTGAGGAACGATTTACAAAGTCTATGAGAGGCTAAAGAATGTTCTTCTAAACCATCGTGAAAGTCAGATTGCAGCCAATTGTAATCTGATGGTGAAAAGAAAAGCTCAAGCATTGAACAGAGAGGCTAAAAAATCTAAAACATGCTGTATGGAAGCAGAAAAAGGGATCAATTTGATTTTTGTGGGCCCAAATAGTAAATCTCTTCCACTTACTAAAGTAAAGTTTTTAAGTGGAAGGTTTATGAGCCAACAGGAGGATGTGGAACACTGGAGAGGAACTATTAGGATGCCTGGCAAGTAATAGAATTGGAGGAACCAAGCAGTTAGCTTGAGGTTCAAAATGTCTGTATGAACAAGGCCGTTTACATGGGACAGAAGTTCTGGTACTGGGTCCAGAATCCAAGGTTGTCGACTCAGATAAGGCCAAAGAAAGGGAATCAAATCTGTTGAGGCCAAAACAGTGCAATGAGGACTACTGTGCTTTTCAACCGGAGTGCTTTTTGTATAAAATTTTGGAATTAGAGGTATCGGGGAAAGGCATACAGGAGACCGGGGAGCCAACTGTGGAGGAAAGCGTCTTTAGGTCACTTCCCCGGAGGGGGAATCAAGGAGAAGTAACTGCTGCACTTCTTGTTTAAAGGAAATGCAAACAGGTCGCAATAAGGCTGACTCCAATGACGAAATCGCAATTTCGACAATTCTAGATTGAGACACCACTTGTGAGGCTGAAGGCTGCATCTGCTCAGCTTGTCTGCAATCACAATGGAACTCCCTGGAATGTGTGTTGGTATTAGAAAGCAGTTGGAAGACATCACCGACTGCCACACTTTGAAGGCTTCTCGACAAAGGAGATAAGACATGGCTCCTCCCTGCTTGCTGATGTACCAAATCACTGACTTATTGTCTGTTTGAATTGCAGTTTGAAAGGCACTCCTTGGAATGGATAACACTGACATCTATGCAGTGACAGAGACCTGATTCAAAGCTCCAAAGAGCACCCCTGCATTACCAGGCTGTAATTCATACCACACCTTTCGGCCACCTAACCCAGACCAAAAGACTAAAGGTGGAGGCGTGTCCATATTCATTAAGGATATCCACACCTCCAAGCTAGTGGCTCAGCATAATGCATCCGAGATTATCTAAGTTCAACTAACTCCGGGCAAGACCGCAATCCATATTGTAGCTTGCCACAGACACCCCACCATGCCCCAGGATTCCCACTCATCTTTTCCTTGATACACTGGAAAATATTAGGGTACAACCCAACACCTTAATAATGGGTGATTTCAACTACCCCACCATTAACTGGGAAAACTACTCCTGTACCAACTTTTTTGCTCAACGTTTTCTGGAATTCATCAATTCCAATGCCTTGGATCAGCTTAGCCACTCACCCACCAGGGGCAGCAATATCCTAGACCTGGTCATCACCAACATGGGCGACCGATGCTCCATACCAGAGGTCAATTGCTCATTGGTCAGATACACCCACAAGCTAATCACCCTAGACATCCACAATCCCGCCCCCACCCCCCCATTAGGGAAACAACCGTAAAAAATTTCTCCAAAGTCAACTTCATGCTTCTTAAAATAGAAGTGGCAAACTTCACAACACTCATGCAGATGGACAATAGAGGTACGACTGCTGAATCCTACACAAATGCACTTTATAAGCACTTACATGAGTGCATGGATCGCGCTATGTCTAACAGAACCAAGATGCTATCCTCCAAAAAAAAAAAGGAAGCCAATATGGTGGTCTGCCATAAACAAACTCTACAACAGAAGAAAGAGACTGTTGCAAAAAAGAGTAAAATCCCATGATTGAGGAACTCCCTGGTCAGCCTCAGTAAGAAGCGGAGATCCCTCATAAAATCCTCAAAAGCTAGTTATGAAAACAAAATCACCAATGATTCTAAAGACAACCACAAAGCATTTTATAGCGATGTCAAGAATCTTAATGGCAACACTCAGATCTGCTCTGAGTTACAGCACAATGGCACTAAATACACAGAACCAACTGATACTGCCAACATCCTGGAAGACAGGTTCAGTGCTAACTTTACCCCCCTCTCACCCCCTAAAGGGCCCATCTCTATACCGGAAGAATGCACATTTCCTGTAATCACGGCTGCACAGGTAAAAACCTCACTCTCCAAAGCCAAGAACACAGCATCCATGGGACCTGACAACATCCCAGGATGCCTTCTATATGAACTACAGAATGAACTGGCACCCCACCTAAGTACTATGTTCAGTCATAGGTTCATCTCAGGCTTTGTGCCCACTGAATGGCGCACCGTGACGGTTATCCCACTCCACAAAGGGGGAGCCACGACAGACCCCGGGAACTACCATGCCATTAGCCTGACGAGCCTGGTCTGCAAGGCCATGGAACGTATCATCATGGAACTCATAAACAAAGACAATGGAGACCTCCAAACTCTGGACTCCACACAATTCGGGTTTGTAAAAGGCAGATCATGTCTCCTAAACCTGATAAATTTCTTTGAAGCAGTCACCAAAGCCATAGATGAGGGTACGATGGTTCACACAGCCTATCTAGATCTCACCAAGGTATTTGGCACCATCCTCTACTCTGGAATTATAGATAAACTCACTAAACTAGGTATAAATCCCTAGGTCACAAGATGGGTTTCCAGCTGGCTTACTGACAGAACCCACACTGTGAAAGCAGCAGACTCCAAATCAGACTTCAGACCAGTGACAAGTGGAGTACCATAGGATTCAGTCCTTGGTCCTCTCCTGTTTGGTATCTACTTCTCTGAAGTACAGGCTAATACATACGGTATTTGGCTAAGTTGCAGATGACTGCAAACTAGGATCCATAATTGAAACTCCTAACGATGTGGACATCTTACAAAAGGGCCTCACTGAGACAGATGCCTGGTGTCAAAGCCATGGCCTCAAGCTCAATGCCAAAAAGTGCAATGTCATCCCCTTTGGTAAAAACTCTGTACTCATGAACTACCATATAGGCAGTAGTCTACTTAACACTGGAAGTGTGATAAAAGACCTTGGGACACAGGTGGACAGTAGTCTCTCCTTTGATAATCACATCGCCACAGTGGTCAGGAAATCCTTCTACGTGGCACACCTCATCACAAAAGGTTTCTCATCCAGAATAAGAGAGGTCATTGTTCCCCTCTACTCATCACTCATTAGACCCATTATAGAGTGCAACGCCCCTTTTGGTATGCACCTCAAGACATCTACAACAACTGGAAAGGCCGCAGAAATACCTAACAAAGAGGATTACTGGCCTCAAACAGATAACCTACGCAGACCATCTCAAAAAACTCCAGCTTTACTCTGTCGCATATCGCCTACTCAGAGGCGATCTCTGCCTAACATACAAAGCTATGTCAAACCCAGAGCTGTTGGACATGCTCCACTTAAAGAAATCCCAATCCCTCTGAGCTACACGCTCTAGGGACCTAAACCTTGTCACCACAATAAACAGAACATGCTGGAGATATAGATCCCTGTCCCAGAGACTTCCCATACTCTGGAACGGACTACCTATCAATGCCAAACAGAGCTCCTCACTAGCACTCCAAGAAAAATCTTGATGATTGGATGGGAAATAGGAAATTCACCCTGGGGATCACTTCTGTGGCTCTGCTTGACAGGGGCACAGGAAAATAATTTTCATGGGTGGCAAAAGCCAGGGCACCTTTTTGGCTAGGCTTGTATAGGCCCCTAGGGCCAATAGCCTAGTACCTACCTATGAATAGTCCCCTGAGGAAGAGCTGTCTGAAAGGCCTGTAACGTACAAAGCACCGCTCTTATCTCCAGGACACTGATGTGCAAATTGGCCTCTAATGGGGACCAAGTGCCTTTAACAGTCTTGCCCAGATAATCTTCCGCTATCTGGATGGTGTCCATGGTCACTATGACCGTGGGCTCCGGAAGAACAGAGATAACCATGGAGAAATTTTTCAGAATGCACTCACCAAAAAAGATCCATTTTGCAACAACTGATCAAGAATTGATCTGACAGTGGTTGGCGAAGGATAGACCATTGGGAAGTTAGTAGCCACTGCAGAATTCTCATATGTTACCTGGCTAATGGTACTAGTTATAGAAGCTGCCATCGACCCTAGAGCTTGCAAGACTAGTCAAGTTGGAACCCCCTTTCTGTGGATTACCTTTTCAATTTGTAATACTATTCTGTGATGTCTTTCTGGAGGAAGGGATACTATTGTTATTTGAGTATTCAGAACTCCCCTATGAATTCTATATTTTGTGTTGGAATTAAATGCAACTTCTAGATTTACAGCAATCTCCAGGTGGGTGCAGATGTCGAGGGTGTAATCTGTGGTAACATTAACTGATGCTTGGTCGAAGCGGTTATGAGCCAGTCATCCAAGTATGGAAACACTCTGAATCTTTGCAGTCTCAAGTGAGCTGCTACTACTGCCATGCATTTGGTGAACACCCTGGTGGCTGTGGTGAGACCAAAAGGAAGTACTCTGAATTGGTAATGACTGGCTCTCAGACAAAATCGGAGGAACTTTCTTGGGCGTTTGTCCATCTTCATATGGTAATATGCATCCAAAAGGTGTACTGACCACATTCAGTCATTTTTCTTCAGAAAGGAAAGAACAACTTCACCACGACCATCCAGAACTTTGTTCGATGAACAGATTTGCTCAGCATACTTGGATCCAAAATGGGTCTCCAGTCCCCCTTGTCTTTTTTTGGCACTAAAAAGAATCTTGAGTAGGTTCCAGATCCATTTTGGTCTACAGGGACTTCCTGAATGACTGTTTTGTAAAGCAGTTTTTGAAATTCTTGCAATGCTGAATCCCTCTGGTTGGGTGGAACATCTGGGATTTTCTTGTGTGCAGGGAGAGGATGAGAAAAGGGAATGATACAGTCTCTGGATACAATCCGTTGCACCCAGGAATCTGATGTTATGTTTGGCCAGGTGTTTAGGTGCAGGGATAAGCATCCCGACTGTCTCCAGAGGAAGACAATAGGGCCTCCCTTCAGGAACACTGAAAGGGTTTCCCTGGAAAGGAATTCCTGAAGCCCTGGTTTTGTGGACCAACTCTGCCACGAGGGCAGCATCTTCCATTTTGCCCCCCCCCCCCCCATCCCTGGGGGAACTCCCTCCATGTGTGTCTTGGAATGGCCCTTGGGATTTCTTGAACCATATTTTTCCATCACTCCTCTGGTTCCTAGAAAAAGACCTTTGAGGGGAGTGGAGAAATGTACGCCCACGGTAGAAAGGGCTTTACCATCCTTCTCACACCTGGATGAAGTCTCTCTTACTTTCAGGCCAAACACGGATGTTCTGGAAAAAGGAGCACTGACGAAAGAAGACTTGAATGGCTCCACAAAATCACATAGGTGCACCAAGGTGTCTCTCCTTATGGCTACACCTGTACCCACTGCTCTGGAAGTCTCTTTGGCTGTATGAGCGATTAGCCTTATGGACAAACTGGACACAGACTCCAGGGGTGGCTAACTGGGAAGCCACTTTCTCTTGGAATCCCCCGGCTACAGCTCCTGCCAGGGAGTCTGACAACTCCTTAATCAGACCCCATTAGAGTCTGTTGAAATAAGCCAAACATTTCAAGGACCTTATGGTGAAGGTCGAAGCATACACCTGCTTCCCAAATCTGTCCATTTCCTGAAACTCCCTGCTGAGCAGGTGGACAGAGGAACTCTCCTCAGCAAGTTCCTTTTTAGTGGTGACCGCTATGACCATAGCATCTACAGCTAACCTCTTGTCCCCAAACTGTTTAGGGCAGAAAGTGTAAGTATTTTATCTGGTCTTTTGGGGATCAACTGAATGAGTTCATCAGCGGGCGGTGTCACCCAAGAGGTAGATAGGCGGGTACTGAAAGCGTGCAGGTAAACAGATTCTTCAGAGGAAGAGTTCTGGGACTTTCAGTCAGCCCTCTGTTTTAAAATTTCCAGGATGTCTCCAAATCAGATATCTTCAGGAGGTAACTGTGGGGACCCTTCCCCCTCATCAAAATCTATCTCCTCGGTGACTGATTCCTGGCAGGAATCCAGGTGCTTCCTCCTGCACTTCTTTTTCTAACGGATAATCAGGAGAGGTATCAGAAGATACAGTACTTGGGCCTGTGACACCGGAGGCTTTGGTACCCGTTGTCCCAGTGGAGAGGCAGGAGGAATAACTGAAGCAGAGGGGAGTAACTATTCCAAGGAGAAAAGTGCCAACTGAGTCTCTGCAACAGAAAGGCCCCTCTGCATACCCCCCAAATGCTTCCCCCCCTGAAGAGGGGAGGGAGCCAGGAACTGAAATAGACTGCCTTGGAACTGGGGTCACGCCGCACTCCGAAGAACCGACCCTTGAGACCAAAGCCAGAGCTGAATTAACTCGAGCCAAAGCTCCAAGGAGCAGGGACAGCTCCAAAAATCCTGGAGTCAAGATCTATCCCCTGGACCCATCATGGTACCAATGGCTCAGAGAGGTCTTCGGTTCAGAAATAACAGAAGAGCTCAGGGTAACTACCAGCTCCAAAGAAGTGAACTCCGGAGCTAGTACAGTCAGCACCAGGAGATCTGGAACAGAGGACTCTTAAGACCTCCGAGGAGGTCAGAGGAGGAAGAGTTAGTGGTATAAAGGAAGTTTTGATACCAAAACCCGAGGGAGTCGAACTGAAAGGGAGCCTGAAAGTCCTCTAGCTCATAAAAAAATGTATTCACCAACTTCTCCACGTTGAGTTCAGAAAGAATTTTGGTGAAACGGACCAACAAAGTAGAAGAGGACTTGTGCATCTGCAAAACAAATTCAGGGAGCTCCCCATAAAAAAGGATCAATCAAAGGTGAGTGAGTAATTCTAGGAACTGTGGTCACAGCAGGCGAGACAGTAATGATTTCCTGTACTGAGGCCTTGAGCACTGAAGAGCTTGAAATGACAATCGGTGCCAGAATGGATGTCGGCACTGGAATGTCAGCAGCAGAGATCCGCGGTTCCGTTGACACTTTAGGAACAGAGGGCTTCAATTTCTTAGCTTTTGAAACTGACAGGGTGGTCAGAACCAAGAAACTTCTTTTCTTGTCTTTGTTCAGAGAAGATGAGGATGAAGGAGATGAGATGGAGATGTCTGTTTTTGTTTTATCTACAGAAGAGCTGAGAGAAGTAGACCTTTTAAGATAAGCTTATTTCACCTTTCCACAAGAGCTTTGTGGCTAAAGGCATGACAAATGCTGCAGTCTTCTTGTAAATGGTGGGAGCCTAGACAATAAACACACATAAAGCGGAAATCTGACAAGGGAATTCTATAGCCAAACTTCTGGCATTTTTTGAACCCAGAGGGGGCCTTACCCTTCTCAGCCATGTCAACAAGAGAAAGGAAGCTAGAAAAATAGCCACTTAAACTATCAGTCCGCAGAAAAAAAAGAACCGACAGAGGAAATTATATATAATATATATATATATATATATATATATATATATATATATATATATATATATATATATACACACACACACACACACATCTCCACACACACATATACATATATATTTAAAGGAAAGAAAAAGGAAAAGATCCATCAGCAATGATAGTTGGAGAAGTCCACAAGCATTTTACAGGGAAGGGAAAAAAGCTACAAGAGAGTAAAGAGGGAACTATCAATAACAATAGTGGGAAATACATGACAGTGTAAGGGAAAATGCATCAACGATGATACTTTACAGACTACACAAAGTGTAAGAAAAGAAGTTGAAGAAGAATGAAGAAAAAACTAAGTAAAAGGTAAAAAAGTTACCTAAACCAATAAAGCTCAACAGCAGTAACTAGACGCGACCATTTCGGAAAGTGGCAAATGAGATCTGAGGTAATCGAGAGAGAGGGATTCTGGGTAGAGGTGAAGATAGAGAGTTTATGGCTGGCACGAGCTGTAGTAACAGCTGAGTTAGTCCCAATATCGACAATAAACCCACCTGTCAAGGATGAAATGAAAACTGACATCATCAAATCGAATATTTTCCATTTACTTGTACAAAGTTTTCGTGTTGAAGGTTTATGGGACGAATAACGAATATGTCGGACAGGGGAAGAGCGCATCAGTTGTCTGGCTATTAATGTAATTGGAGAAAACAGGATGTTAGCCTGAGATTTGAGATGTCGGGAGGGATCATACCTGTCGAGTGAGACAGGAGAGGTCTGGAATCAGATCCAGAATCCAAGATGGGTGAAGTAAGTTAGGCCAATGCAAGAATAATCAAATCTGTCGAGGCCAGTATGGTGCAATAAGGATGATTTTGCTCTTCAACCCGAGAGCTTTTTGTAGAAATCTTGTAATTAATGGGATTGGTGGGTAGGCATAAAGTACACCGGGGAACCAGTTGTGAAGTACAGCATCCCTCGGTGAGTGCCCCTGTGGGGAGATTAGGACAAAGTAGCTGCGGCACTTGTTGTTTGCTATGAGAAAGAGGTTGGATGAGATTGCCCATTGCCAAACTCTGAGCGCTTCTCGACACAAAGGGTATGACGTGGTCCCTCCTGGTTTGCTGTTGTACCAAACTACTGACATATTGTCGATCTAAATTGCAATCGTCCCCATAGGGAGAGCATTCTGGAAGGCCTGCAGTGCCAAAAGCACTGCTCTCATCTCTAGGACAATGACATGCAAGTTGGCCTCTTTGGAAAGCCAAGAGCCTTAGACTATTTTCCTCAGAGAATGCCCAAATCTACCTCATCTGAGAAGTGTCCGTGGTCACTATGACCTTGGGTTGAGGGGGGAAGAATGGACGGTCTTGAAGAACCTGATCTAACTGAATCCACCACTTGAGATCTTTTTTGCATGTCTGAGTGATCCATATTTAGGCTGACATGGATTGGTAAAGTATCAACCACTGAGTTTCTACTATCCATTGAAGAATCCTCATATAAAACCTGGCTAAAGATACTAGGGTTTTCGCCAGTGACACTGATCCTAGAGCCTGAAGGACCAAAGTGGGCTGATACCTTGGTAATGCAGATTGTTTTTCAGACCTGTGATCTTATAGTCTGTACTCCTCTGGGAAGTAGCAAAGCTATCATTTACTTTCCTGTTGAAAAATGCCCTTGTGAATTCCAAAATCTGAGTTGGTTCCAAATGAAACTTGTTTTACTTTATGGTTATTCCCAGATGAGAACAAGTCTGGAGAACCTGATTTCTTGCCCTTATCAACTGATGCCTGGTCGGGAGGTAATGAGCCAGTGTAGATGGGGAAACACCCGGAATCCCTCCAGTCTCAAGTAAGCTGCTTCGACTGCCATGCATTTGGCAAACACCC
This sequence comes from Protopterus annectens, assembly GCF_019279795.1. NCBI lineage: Eukaryota > Metazoa > Chordata > Ceratodontiformes > Protopteridae > Protopterus > Protopterus annectens. The sequence continues at coordinate 981,107,462 of NC_056744.1, forward strand.
TGGGGGCTGTGGTGAGACCAAAGGCATAACTCTGATTTGGAAGTGACTGGCTCCCAGCCAGAGACGTAAATACCTTCTAGATCGTCTGTTCATCTTTATGTGAAAGTACGCATCCTGAAGGTCTATCGAGCACATCCAGCCATTCTTGTCCAGAAAAGGAAGAATGGACTGAACCGTGACCATCTGAAACTTGGTATGTCTAACTGACTTGCTCAAATTGCTGAGATCCGAAATTGATCTCCAATCCCCTGTTTTCTTTGGCAATAGAGAGAACTTTGAATAAGTTCTGGATTCTTTCTGGTCTGGCGGGACTTTTATGACTTTTTTTTTTTTTTTTTTTTTTTACATAGACAAAGCAAATAAATGAAAAAATTTACCAACAGTGGTAAAGTACTACACGAAAGTACAGAAAGATAAAGAGCAGAACCGGTGGATACATTGTTATAAGAAAAGCGCAGTCCGGGTCTGAACTGTCTGCAAACACAGCCAGCTAAAGTTAACTTTGAACCTAACACCACTCTTAAGTATTCAGCTGTGGTACCACCTTTATCTTTTATCCAACTGGTGGATACATTGTTATAAGAAAAGTGCAGTCCGGGTCTGAACTGTCTGCAAACACAAACAGCTAAAGTTAACTTTGAGTATGTGTCTACCTGTTTGAGCCAATATTCATTATCCCCTGGACAGCACTCTGCTTTGGCTTGTAAGCAGCCTCCCCCCCCCCCCCCACACACACACACACATATCTTCCATTTTCTATTTTATTCCCTTCTGTTAGAAAATAGTATCCATAACTGATCAAATACTGTGTGTTTGTTAATTTAAATTGAGACCATAGTAGCCTACTGATGCAAGGTTATCCCGTTTTTCCACCTGAGAAATGGTTAAGAAATGACTTACAGCTTCAGAGCAGTCCTTGGTCAATTTTGATTGCTTCTTAAACACCAACTTGTCTTTGCTTTGGCTCATTAGCAGCAGTACAAAAGAACTGCCTGCTCACACCCTTGTTCTCCCCCTCTCTGTTTTTTACCTTAAGCCAATCCCAAAGTTAATAAATATTACCTGTGGCAGGCACCATTTTTAAAACTTCAACCACCCTTTGAGCACCTTATGCTCAGCCCTGCCATAAAACTGCCTGAACTGGGGCACAGCTGATAGTTCGTGGAAATACAGGGTACTTACCAGAGTCTCCACATTCACTATCATATTGTTCTTTTATCAGTTTACTCTGTTAACTGATGGTTTCCAGCCCCCTCATATGAGCAACTAACAGGGTCTCCAACAGCTAACCACAGTACTAAGCCCAACACTACCTCCTCCATCTTCCCATGACTATCACTACTCCTCAGCTAACATGTATAAGCATACCATACCTATGCTTACTGCATGCACTCTCATTACATAGCTTACATCCTACCAAAACTCCATCGTTCCCCCACTCAATCACTACAACTGTACTACTACTCACACCACCACTCATGTCTCACCCTCACTCAGCTCCCCTCCCACCAACTCAAGAACTATCCCTATGCTGACCCTACATACTCTATCAATTATATTACTCAAACATAAAGCATCCCTACAACTTAACATAGTAACCCTCCCACCATACCTATTACCGACAGAGCACAATCATAAAGTTTCCCTAATAAACAAACACATTCAAAACCTGAAAAAACTAATAACCTCATGCATATCAAAACTAGCCCTAAGTGGAGACATTCACCCCAACCTTGGCCCTACCATCTCCAACCCCACTCCTTATAATCAGACTAGAAACCACAACTTCTCCCAAATCATAGCCAATAGAAAGCCAAGTGACTTCCTTCTACTAACCCTAAATATTAGAAGTATATCCAACAAAGTCCATGAACTGCATTCCACCATAGACTTGTACTCTCCAGAAATAGTCATCCTGACAGAAACCTGGCTAAAACCTCAAATTACCAGTGAGCAAATCCTCCCTACCGGTTACGACATACTAAGAGTAGACTGGCTAAACAAGAAAGGAGGTGGTGTAGCTATAATATTTAAACAGCATCTAAACATCCAGATCTTAAAATCATCAGCTCCACATATAGGCAATGAAGAAATAATATATATCAACCTAAAAATAAACCAAAATAAAACCATCAACATAACTGGATGCTACCTCCCACCTGGCCAAAACATCCCTCCACTAGAAAACCTCCTCAGCTGGTCTACTCACCATCTCCCCCAAGAAGCTATAACTTTAGGTGATTTCAATATTGACTGGCAATCCTGTTCTGGCAACCATCCAACCCATCATCTAAACCTTCATGGCTTCACCCAACTAGTCCAGTCGCCAACCAGGATAAATAAAAACTCCAACAAACACACTATCCTGGACTGGATACTAGTCAGTAAGAGTCCCCAGTCATATATAACAGGCTGCTTTATCAGACAGCCTCAGTGATCACTCCCCAACATTCCTACTCAAAAAACACCTATACCAAGCTAAACCTGTCATCTACCGTCAAATACATAAAAAAATAAACTTTAACGCACTCACATTCATCTCATCCCTCAAAGAATGTAACTGGCATCCTCTAAAAGTACCTCAGTCTTGATGACACAGTTGAATTTTTTAATACTACCTTCCTGAGCATCCTCAATTACCACACCCCCCATAAGACTTTCTAGAACCAAAGCACAACCCTCCCCATGGCTACAGAAAACCACTAAGTCAGAAATGAAAAACAGGGATAAAGCCTGAGAGCACTGGCACAAAACCAAAGCCCCCTCAACTAGACAGAAATTCCTAGAACTACGCAATAGAGTAAAAAAGCTAATAAAACAGGACAAATTCCAATACTTCCAGTCTGCGCTAGTCTCCTCCCAACACAACCCGAAATAATTCTGGTCCTCCATAAACTCCATCCTCTACCCAGGTAAAGTCAGTACCCCTCCTCCTAACATCCCTCACTACTCCGAAAATATTGCTACCTCATTCAACACACACTTCACACAAACCATACTATCACTAGCTAAACAACACAACCCCCCCTCCCCTCCAACCTACACCTTCAACTAGTAATCTCCCCACTGTCTTCTCTTTTTCTCCTGTTATTACCTCCAACATAAAAAAACTCTTAAACTTAGGCCCACCAAATTAGCAGCAGACAACCTCCCAAGTGAGTACCTACAAATCGCAGCTGATGCTCTGGCCTACCCAGTATCCATCTTGATTAACCGATCTCTGTCAGAAAGTTACGTTCCCACACTAAGGAAAGTATCACATAATTCCCCTCCACAGAACTAACCAACTACCGCCCCATAGCTATTCTCTCTCCACTCTCCAAAATACTAGAGAGATGCATTCACTCTCAGGTCTCAGCCTACCTCCTTACTAACAACCTCCTTTCCAATACTCAGCATGGTTTCCAACCAAACCATAGCACCACCACTGCCTTACTCTCCTTTACTAACACTATCCTTCAATATAAAAACAATGGCTCTCTCTCCTCTGCTACTTTCCTAGACCTATCTAAAGCATTTGACATCGTCCCACACAAACAACTCATCTCTGTCCTCAATAACTTATCCTTCTCTCAATCAGTCACCAACTGGTTGCCTGTCTAACCACCAACAATCCGTTGTATGGCAGAATGACATATCTCCCCAACTACCTGTCTCTACAGGGGTTCCCCAAGGATCCATCCTTGGACCCCTACTCTTCTCTATTTTCACCAATAATCTAGCCTCTGCTACCAAACATGGCACACTCATACAATATGCAGATGACTCAATCATCATCTGCTCAGCCCAGTCCCTACCCAAACTGCAAAAAGTCACAATGGAAGCCTTTTCCTCTGCTGAAACCTGGTTATCCAATGCCCAATTAATACTCAACCCAAATAAAACTAAACTACTACTCTTCCAACCCACCAAACATACTCAAAACAACTCTCACTTTAACATCACAGCAAAAGACAACACCACTATACACCCAACAGAACACACCAAATTGCTAGGAGTGGAAACAGACAAACTAAAATTTGACATTCACATATCCATGACCATAAAAAAATTCCACAAAAAACTAGCAGCAATATACAGAAATAATCTACTTCTCACCAAACAGCAAAGATTTCAGTAGCAAATTCCCACCTTATCTCCACCCTACTTTATGCCTCTCCAATATATACCAACCTAATGCAATCTAAACAAGCTAGAGACCTGCTACAACAAAATTGCCAAATTCGCCACAGGGGCATCCTACCGTAGTCACCACGGCCTCTCACTTGTTGAACTGGGCTGGGTTGAACGCCCTCACCTCCTTCAATGGTATCAACTCACACTCGCCCACAAACTAGTAAACCATCCACTAAATGTCCCATCCCTCCAGAATCTACTCCAACCCTATCGCACCACCAGACCACTTAGATTCAGCAACAAAAATCACTTGCAGGTCACTAAAGCCAATAACTCTGCTGGAGAAGCACTATTCTCTTGCGCCATAGCCAAATTATGGAACTCCCTCCCACCCACAATTACCTCCGTACCATCATGCACCCACTTCAAAACTTTACTAAAAGCACACCTAAAAACATGCTGGCTATGCCCTTGCAACTCCCACTCTGATATCACCCACCACCTTTCTTTCCACCCCACTAACTACCTTGATTATAGCAATCTCAGATGCTCATAAGCCTAACTACTTAATATACAGTACGAACTTCTTATTGTAACAATTGTTAATGTCGGTTATGTACTTCGCAGCTGATAAAGATTCTAGTAGTCTACTGATGTACTATGTTCTTCATCTGTAACTATGTGTGTAATTGTTAATAGCTATGTTTATCAAATTGTTAATTGCTATGTAAAATCCAATGTAACTACTGTCTGTATATTTTAACTGTGGAGCTTTTCTCCCCGGGCCTCCGCTGAAAATTGACCTACGTCCAGTCGGACACTCCCGGTCAACAAATGTAAATAAAATAAATAAATTAAATAAATAAATAATAATTACTGAAGATGGAAAAGGGAAAAAGGGGAATTACCAACTATTGTAATCGGAGAACTACATATTCGTACAACAGTAAAGATTAAGAAAAGAAAGAACACTATAATACAAGAAAGTTACTAAGTTTTAGGAGACTTTAAAGTAAAACTGTGACTCATCTTTGAAATCCCGAGAGCTAGGCTAACCACGTCTTACACAAAAAGCGACAAACGAAATCTGGGGGAGCTTTGGGTTGATGCATTATGGGTAAGGGAGGAGCTTGACAGCTTTTTGGTTATCACAAGCTTTAGTAACGGCAGAGTCGGATATGAACCCATCAACTGAGGACAGAATGAAACTGACATCAGATTAGTTTTTCGCTAAACTGCAAATGTAACAGATTGGCAATTACAAAACTGATTCACAATTATTTACACATGCTAATCCAGCATAATTACAACTGGAATCCTAAATGAAGTAAAGGCCTCCTGACTGCACACAGATATTAATGCTGCAAATATGACTGGGACAGTTTATACTTCCACATTTTTTTTTTTTTTGGAAATAGTGATAAATGAACTCTTTTGTGCAAAAATAAGAGTTACTTTTGTGGTTTTAAACATTACCCTTACTCACGGGTCTGTTCAGTGCACCACCCGTTAAGTGAGTCCTCTTGTTACTTTTCACCTTGTAGCCTCACCTCTCATTCCTATACATATCTGTCATATCTCTTCTGCATGCACTCTTCTTCTAAGGTATATACATCAAAGCCTTTCCTTGCGTGACTGCTGAACCTGGCCTTCTGTTTGCTCTGCCACACTTCTGACAGGAATCAACCCCTCTTTTATTCCTTAAGACACAGCCTTATGAAATGGGCTTGATATTCCAACTGCAGTTTCACCGAAGATTTCAAAAGTGGCATTAGCGAATCAGGTTTACTTGTTCCATATTGACACCTACACCCAGAATTCAACTGACTGTGAAATTACAAGTTTTTTTTTTTTTTTTTTTTTTACATGGCAACAAACATGACTTCTACTCAACATATAAACATCTCATACTTTCTTAAATCTTAGTCAAGGGACAGTGCTTTGAGCTGGTAATTACAAGTAGAGTTGTTTAGAAGAATTTAGATAAAAGCTTAACAAAGACGCAGCAGTCCACTTACCTAAAGCATACAGTTTTACTCATCACATATACTAGGTTAACTTAAACAAGGAGAACAGTGTGTGAAGTTTTGAATACGGAAAGTGCTAGCTGACATACTTGAAAAGCATTTCAGCTATTTCATAAGTGCATTAGCAAAGCAAAATTCTTACCCTTCTGGAGCACTTGATAATTTTTTGTAAATATGTTGATTACACTGTAAGGGCTTCCCTTAGTCAACTCTTCCCATGGTGCTTTGCTCTGAAGTGAAGAATGAGAAGGAAAGGGAGAGTACTTTTCTGACTGTTTCTGAAACTCATTTATGGGTTTAAATGTATTAGACTCCTCTGCACAGAACTCCTTAATTTTAAGACATTCAGGCACTTTTACAGGATTGCTCATGACATGTACCCTATCATCCTCAGAAAGACTTTCTTCACTCAAAAGTGGGCCTTCACTGATAGAACCAGAACTGGAGTCTTGGGACTTGAAATTAACTACTTTCTCATAAAGCTTGTCATGCTGTTGAACAGGAACATCCAAAGTGGGTAAAGGTGTCTTGTCAGGCTCCACTTCTCGACCTTCTACTCCAGACATTCTAGGTACAAGTGATTTCATATGCTCAGTCTCATTTTTAAACTCATGAACACTGCCTACTCCGGGAAACACATCATCACAAGACTGTGCAACATGAACCCCCAACATTTTACGAATCTTAGCAGAGAAGACGTCTTCCTCATCATGGACTGGAGGGCTCAGTGGTTTTGCCCACTTGACACTGTCGACAAATGTATGGAGTACATCATGCTCTGAGCTGAGGAATGCTCCACAGTGGACTCCAGCACCTGCTAATTTCTTGGCTTCACTTTCTATCCGATTAGACAGGGATGCCGCAGTGGCTTTCAGAGCCTCAATGCGATCTAGCTGGTTTCTGTACTGATTTGTATTCTTCATTAAACCCTGCTGTGACATGGAGTGCTGAGACTGCAATGGCAGCTGCCTTCCAACTCCTTTCTCCCAAGCTACAACTGCAGGCTTACATTCAGCAGAGTCTTTACCTTTTTTCAGATTTAACTCTGAGCAGTGATTTGCCCTTGCCATATCAGAGGGTTGTTTTTGCATACTAACACCTGCAGGACTCAGTCGATCAGGCTGCATCCAGGTCAACTCCATAAGGTCGTTTCTGAAACAAAAATAATATTTCTTTAATACCTACAGACTATTATAGCATCAGAAACACTGAATCAGTTTCAACTAAATCACATTATGAACAGGACTCTTGCAAAAAAAAAAAAAAAAAAAAAAAAAAAAAATTGAAGAAAGGACTACTAAAAAGCATGATTCACAGAACACAAAATTTTACAAAAGAACTACGTTGCAATCTACTACCACTGAAAACACAGAACACAGCTCTAAAGAATAGAGTCCTACTCAAAAAGTAAAAGCCTTTTGATTAGAGTCTCGCTAACACATATGGTGTATACAGCTTTAAATGTCATTGAGACAGCAACAGGAAACTGCATATCCCATGGTACATTTTTTTGAGCACTTAGTGTGGACTAGTGAACAAATAGGAGAAGATGCACATCCTCAGTCTCTGTATTGTTTAGTCACCAACAGCTAATTAATGGAGGAGAAAAATGCTTATCCTCAGCCTCAGTGCCGTTTATCCACTAACCAGAGAGTACATGTCGATGTGTGAAAAAGTATAAAAAGTGAAGAAATACATTCGCTTTCAAGAATTCAGATGTTCAGAAGTATAGTAGCAAAATTCTTCATGAAAACATGCCCAGCAGCAACCACCTGATCTTTTACAGAGAACTTCAGCAAGAAAGTACAAGCACTATTTTCTTAAATACGCTTTTATCTTCACTGTGAAATAATTAGCTGAGAAGACTGAAAAATTGCACAATGTGCTATACTTCTGCATGTTTCTGACAAAGTCTTAACAGTATTAGAAAATCATTCAAAGATTCAGAGAAACTTTATTGTCATTTAGGAAACACAAGTACTGCCTAAACAAAATCAAGTGTCAGCTCTTTTACAGGTAAAAAAAACCTACACAAAGGCAATACATGATAGATATTAAAAAAAAACAATAACTATTATAAACAGTAAAAGTCTAGGTAGTGGATGCTTGTACACTATTTATATACACTGGACACCACTGAATACTAGGTGATTAACATTTTAAAAGAAAAGTACACTATACACAGATGTGAGATTGGGTGATACTGCACATAAGGAAGTGATTGGAACTGCACTTGAATGACCACATATTAATTTTAGTATGCAATAAATAGAATTACTGTATGAAAAAAAGGAAAAGAATGGGAGCGTAATAATCTATTACAGTTTTGATGCATCAAGATTTATGTCTATATTAAGTCTTATTGCAGCAGGATAAAAACTGTTCATGAATCGGGAGGTCCTGCAGTGGACACTCCGTAACCTTCTACTAGATGCAACTTCAGTGAAACAACCATATGCTGGATGAGAAGTGTCACTCAGTATTTTGCGGGACCCTCTTTTTACATCTCATTTCAAAAAGCTCCTGTAAGGTAGGAAGATTAGTGACCAAAATCTTTTCTGCTGTTCTTATTATTCTTTGCAGTTTCTTCCTTTTAGCCATTGCGCTGTTACCGAACCATACAGTGCAGTTGCTGGTGATAATGCTCTCGATGGCTCCTCTTTAGAAGGTATTTAGAGCATTCATAGAGAGCTTTGCTTTTTTAAGCCTTCTTAGGAAGTGTAATCTCTGGTGGGCCTTTTAAATTAGCTGGCCTGTGTTCGTACTCCAAGAAAGATCCTCTGATGTGTGTACACCCCAGGAACGTAGTAGTCTGCACTCTCTCCACTTTGTCACAGTTGATCTTGAGGGACAGGTGCGTGACTGAGCTTTTTCTGAAGTCAATACTGATTTCTTCTGTTTTAGTGACATTCAGATCCAAATTGTTGTCACTGCACCATTCAATCAGGGAGGTGACCTCATTCCTATACCCACTCTGGTCATCATCACTTATGAAATCCCACCACTGTGGTGTCATCTGCAAATTTGATGACGTGGTTGTTGCTAGCTTTCGCACAGCGGTCATGGGTAAGGATTGTGAACAGTAGAGAACTCTGCACACAGTCCTGGGGTACTCTGGTGTTTATTGTAATACTCCCTGAAGTGTTGCTACCAGTAGAGATCCTTTGTGGTCTTCCAGTTAGGAAATTGATGATCCAGTTGCACAGCCCTTTACTTATGCCAAGGTTGATTGGCTTTTCTATAAGTTGCATAGGAATCACCGTGTTGAAAGCCAAGCTGAAATCTATGAACAGCAGCCTGGCATAGTTGTTCTCTTCAAGATGTTCCAATGTGAGGTGAAGTGCCACCGAAATGGCATCAGCAGTTGATCTATTTGCCAGGTAGGCAAACTGCAGAGGGGTCAAAGGATTGGGGTAATACAGTAGTCAAATGCCTTTTAACCAGTCTTTCAAAGTATTTCATTACAGCTGATGTAAAAGCACCAACCTGTAATCATTTAGGCAGGTGGGGTTGGCCTTTTTGAGCAGAGTGACTACTTTGGGATCATGTGCTATGATCGAAGTAAAGCTTGGTTTTCCTACAAAAGACTGCTTGCATAAATACTTACGCATGCAAACAATCTTTTGTGAAACTGCAAAGTTGCTTTTTAAAATAATTATTTTTTAAAAAAGACCTGGCAAAACACTCTCTAGATGCAACTGTGTAATGAATGTACTTAATGTAGGAGCTCAGGAGGCACAATGTGCTGGGCAGGTATTAATTATACCACTGCGTGAAAAAACATCCATTGCGATTAATTAGAATGTCTAAAAATATGACCATCAACCTGTTAAATTAACAAGTTTAGCAAAAACACCAAGTAAGTGGTAGTAAGATCTGCTGCCAAACTGACAACAGGTTGGCAATTCAACAGACAGTCTAATTAACCCTAACAACTCTGCAAATAATAATGTAATTACATCCTGCAGGCATGGTGTACTTAATAATGGACATCAACAGACACTGACGGTACATTTCTGCAGGGTACTGATCAAACCCGAACTATCAAGAGCCAAGGCTCCCAGGGAGAAGGACAGCTCCATAGAGGTCAGAGCCCACACCAGAACAGAGGACCCAGCTCAGGCATCTCAGGTCTGGGGCTATGTCTGTTCCGAAGATACAGAGCTGAGCTAGTCTGGGACACTGTCAAAGTCAAAGAAAGACATATCCCGTACTCTGACGACAGTCCACTCGGGACAGCCAGGCCCTGCAACTCTAAAACCGAGAAGCAGATCGGAGGAGGGTGCATTATCTATTTGCCAGGTAGGCAAACTGCAGTGGGGTCAAAGGATTGGGGTAATACAGTAGTCAAATGCCTTTTAACCAGTCTATCAAAGCATTTTATTACAGCTGATGTAAGAGTACCAACCTGTAATCATTTAGGCAGGTGGGGTTGGCCTTTTTGAGCAGAGGGACTACTTTGGGATCATGTGCTATGATCGAAGTAAAGAGTACAGTTTTGTGCCTACCATAAATGTAGCTGTTCGAGTGTATACACTACTGCAGTCATTACACTTGGGTTATCCTGCCATCAGGCGGTCCCCGCAGTCGGCCCGACTTCCAAAGTCTTGGTCCGGTGTCGGTTGCTGTCGCTTCTTCCCTGACGTCAGTGCGCCAGGGGTATATAAGATGCAGCCGACGCCATTTTCTTCAGTTTTTCTTGCCCCAGATGTCAGGTGCCCCCAAAAAGGTAGGTAATGTAAATTGCTAATAAAATATACATAAGAAAAGCAAACAAATACTTTCTGTTACCAGCAAATACTCCCCATAGGTAGCAAAGGGTAGAATACTAGGGTAAGTATCAACAAGTAAGAGGAGAAGGAGGGAGGGTAACCTAGACTGCAGCAGTGTATACACTCGAACATCTACATTTATGGTAGGTACAAAACTGTACTATGTTCATCGTGTTACACTGCTGCAGTCATTACACTTGGGTAGAATCCCAAAGCTGAGGTAGGGTGGCTGGTTCTATAAGGCATTAGGGGTGGCTATAAGGCCCTGCAGAACTGCAGTGGCAAAGCCAGCTCTGGATTTAGAGTAAAGAGGCAGATGATAATGCTTGGTGAAGGTATGCACAGAACTCCAAGTTGCTGCTTCCAAAATGTCCTTGGTAGGTACTCCTCTGAGGTAGGCAGTTGAAGTGGCTGTTGCCCTGGTGGAATGAGACCTAATGCTGTTAGGTATAGTTTTCTCATGGTGTGTATAGCAGAAACGTATACAATGCCCTATCCATTTTGAAATGGTCTGTTTTGAAATGGCTTTTCCCTGTGTTCCTGCAGCATATGCTACAAATAATTGTTCAGTTTTCCTGAAAGCTTTTGTTTTGTCCAAGTAGAAGCGTAACTGCCTGTGTATGTCCAAGGAATGCAGTAGTCCCTCCCCTTTGTTCTGTGGATTTGGATAAAAAGTTGGCAAGTGAATAATTTGGTTTAGAGCCACACTTGATACCACCTTTGGCATAAAAGTAGAGTTTGTTCTTAAATACACCCTGTCTTGGTAAAAATGATAAAAGGTTCCACTGCCGTTAGTGCCTGTAATTCTGGAATCTTCGAGCTGAGATTATTGCCAGGAGCAGAGCAGTTTTCCAAGAGACATATTTTAAGTCTGCTGAGTTAGCTGGCTCAAAAGGAGGTAAAGTTAATTTTTCCAAGACGAAGCTGAGGTCCCAAGTTGGAGTTGGTGCTCTACGGGGCGGTCTTGCTGTTTTTAGCCCCTCTGAGGTACTGTTTTAGCAAAGGATGAGAAAAAGTTGGTGGATCTGTGTTGCAATGAGCAGAGATGGCAGAGGCATGGATCTTAATGGATGAAAAGGAGAGGCCCTTGTCCAGCATCTCAGTCAAGTATTGTAGTATCTGAGGAATGTTTGGGACAAGAGGGTCAAGGCAGTGAGCCTGGTTCCAGGCACAGAATCTCTTCTATTTATCCGAATAGGCTTTCCTGGTGCTAGGCCTTCTGGCCTCCATAATGACATGCATAACAGCTTTGGAGAGAGGCATTGTTTGCTTGACTAAGGAATCTGCCATGCAGCCAGGTTTAAAGTCTTGAGCTGGCTGTGAAGTATGTGATTGTTTTGCTGAGTCAGAATTTGTGAGATTTGAGGCAAAATCCATGGTGGTCCTTGTGCTAAGTTCTTTAAGATTGGGTACCAGTGCTGGCGTGGCCAGTCTGGGGCAATCGGGATCATCTTCGGCCTTTCTTGTATGGCTTTTATGAGTACCTTTGAAAGGAGAGGTATTGGTGGGAAAGCGTATACTTGTAGGTTTTTCCAGCTGAATGAGAGGGCATCCACCTTCCATGCTTGTGGGTGTTAAATCCTTGTGCAGAATTTCTGTAGCTGGCAATTCACTGGGGATGCGAACAGATCTATGTCCGGACTCCACCATTTATGGGTTATCATCCTGAACATTTGTGGATGAAATTTCCACTCGTGCGGATCCATGATGTTTCTGCTTAAGTCATCTGCCAGTGTGTTTTTCTCAACTGGCAGGAATTGTGCTTGCAGATGAACTTGATAGGTTATAGCTGTGTTCCACAAGGTCATGGCTTGTCTGCAGAGGGGATATGAATGAGTGCCCCGTTGCTTGTTTATGTACCACATAACTGTGGCATTGTCTGTCTTTAGTAGTAGTTGTCCTGGATGCAGAAGGTCCTTGAAAGCTATAAGGGCATTTTGTACAGCTAGCATCTCTTTTTGATTGATGTGAAGATGCCTTTGTTCTGCAGGCCACTTGCCCTGAACACATTTTCCTGCCATGTGTGCTCCCCAGGCGTAATCCGAAGCATCTGTTGTCAGTGTTTGCCTGGCTGTGGGTTGAGTGAAAGGCTGTCTCTTGTTGAGGTGACAGGCTTGAGCCCACCATTAAAACTCCTGTTGAAGGCAAGGAATAAGTGGTATTACTGTTTCCAAACTGTGACAGTGTTGAGACCAGACACTCTTTAGGTACCATTGTAGTTTCCTCATATGCAGTCTGGCATATGGAATTAGTAGTATGCAAGATGTCATGTAACCCAAGGCCTGCAGAATTTTTCTTGCAGGGAGTTGGGTTTTTGTTGCCATTATTTGGAAATATTGAGTCAATTGTCCTTGCTCGTCTGGTGTGAGATATGCCATCTGGGCCATTGTATTTAAGCTGGCACCCAGGAATATTATCTCTTGTGAGGGCACTAGTTTTGATTTATTTTTGTTTACTGTGTACCCTAGACAAATCAGCAGTCTTTTTACAAATGCCAGATGCTTTAGAAGAATATCTTTGCTCTCTGCTTGAATAAGGCAGTCATCCAAGAATGGGTACATTTGAATTCCTTTTTGTCAGCAAAATGCAATTACTGGTGCCAGGCATTTTCCAAAGACCCTGGGCACAGTAGATAAGCCAAAGGGCAGTGCAGAGAATTGGTAATGCATTGAACCTGCTAAGAATCTGAGGTATCTTCTGCAATTTTGTCTGATAGGGACATGCAGGTATGCCTCCTTGAGGTCCAAAGTTACGAGCCAAGCTTTCTTGCCCAGCATGGGAAGAAGCTGCTGCAGTGTCAACATTTTGAATTTTGGAACGTCCAGGTAAGTATTTGGAGAAGAAAGATCCAGAATGGGCCTCCAGGCTTTGTCCTTTCTGGGAACCAGAAAGAGTCTTGAGTAAAATCCTTGTCCTTGCTCCTGTGTTGGTACCTTCTGAATAGCTCTCGTGTCCATGAGTAATGTAATTTGTCTTTGAGCCTCTGCCCATTGATTTGGTGGCAGATTTGGCATTCCTTTTAACCTTGGCAGAGTGTGAAAGTGGAACCTGTAACCTTGAGACACAATATTGAGAACCCATTTGTCTTTGGTGATCATTTGCCAATTGTGACTGAAAAGTGCCAGTTTTCCCCCCAAGGGGGCTGCCAAGAGAGAGATGTTTGGCAGCTGTAGTGGGAAGTCATTGGGGCTGTTTTTTATAAGGTTGAGGCCTGTCTTCCCCTTCTTTCTGGGTTGAAGCACCCCATTGTCGAGGCCTGTAAGTACCTTGTGGTTGACCTCTGCCTCTTGGACGTCTGTATTTGCCTCTTTGAGGTCTGTCTGAAACTGGAAAGGACCAATTCTTTGTTGGCCAATTTCTGCTAAATCGAGGAGGCTGAACCTGTAAGAAATCCTTCACTGTTTGCATAGATTTTGCTTTATCCTCCACTTTCTTTAATACCTCTTCTGCCTTAACTCCAAATAAAACATCCTGCTGCAAAGGTGCATCTAATAATTTTGCTTTAACATGATCTGGTAAAGTCTGCTCTTTTAACCAAGCATGTCTTCTAATGACAGACCCTGTAACTGCTGCTCTACAGGAGGCCTCTAAGGAATCAAAACCACATTGCAAAGTATGTTTTCCCACTTGTTCAGCTGCATGCAATAAATCCTGCATTTCCTTATAATTAGGAAGATCTGAATTTGGAAGCATTTTTTGTTTCAACTGAGACATCAAACATTGCTGGTATTTAAAAGCATGTGAAACTGGCAACTTAAGGCTCTCATTGCTAAAGTTGTAGATGTATACACTTTCTTCCCTCATCTGTCTAATGCTCTGGAATCTCTGTCAGAGGGGACTGGATTTTTTGCTGTAGAGGCCTTTACCCCTTTCGGACCCTGGGAAATAGTTTCAGGGTCAGCAACAGGGCTTTTATAAAGGAATTTGTGAGAGTCAGGGACTCTGTAGTATCTGTCTGGTTTAACTGGAGCAGGGGGTAAAGAATCAGGATTTAAACTGGATTCAGAATAATCATCATCCACAATATCTAACACTGGCGGAATAGCAAGGGGTCTGTGTTGAGGTAATAAAAGAAAATCTCTTGAGCCTTTTCTTGGATTCTGAGTAATCCTGGCCCTCCCAATGGAAATGCTCCCACATGGTATGTAAGGTTTCCCCAAAGGAGTAGTTCTCTGGTGGAGAGGCTGAAGGAATAGATTCCTCAGCATCAGAATCCTCATAAGGGGGTCAAGAGTATCCTTGGTCTGAGGATGAATCTAAGGAGATGGACACCTGGTCGGATGAGTCATAGTCTGCATCCTGTCTAGGCTTTTTATCAGGGGGAGGGTGGGACCCCCTGATCAGAGTAATTAGGTCTTCGGCCATTTTGAGCATCTGTTTCTTAGGCATGGAGGCCTGTCCTGGTGAATGCTGAAGTTGTTTCTTTGTTTTAGGTTTAACAGAAGATTTAATGGTTAACTGAGTAGGCCTGAAAACACCCTCTGAAGCTGCGGGTTGTTCGGCTACACCAGAGCCCTCTGAAGGGTTAGTCTCGGTAGGCCGCAAGTCTGGTGTATCCGAAGGCCCAGCCATCTTCACATGGGAGTCAGAGGTGGCCTGTGGTTCCAAAGAAGCGGTCGTCAGAGGCTGCGTAGGTGCCTCGCTGAAAACCGGAGAACCGGCGACTGGCCTAGAAGAGGCCTCGTCGTCAGTTTTGGGCCTCGGATGCCTGTCCTTGTCTTTGCACTTTTTGTTTAACCCGGTCGTCAGTAGTTCAGACGGCATGGTGTAATTTAATTTTCTGCCAAAATAATGTCGGGCAAAATCAAACCGACATTTAATAGTGCGCTTGTTAAACCTAACACAAAACAGACAACCTGTGACATCGTGGTCTGGGCCTAGGCATGGGATACAATAGGAATGGAAATACTTATGAGGTATTTGCTTCCCACAAGAAATAGTAGTAAAAAAGTATGTTGGGCTAACAAAAAGATGTCTGAAGGATAGAATATATGGTCACCTGTATGATATACAGAGAAAAAATGAACAAAATGCTCTGGCAAAACATATAATAGAGCACCCTTCACACAAGTTTTGTTTTAGAGATAGTTACAATCAACAAAAGAGGTGGCGATAATACCATACATTTGAATAATAAAGAATTAAAATGGATCCTAAGACTAGGTGCCCACATATTTCCTGGTATAAATAGCTATATCTCTATAAAACCTGTTCTGGAAACTAGATGAGTTTCTCACACATTATATTGTATATTATTTTGACTCACACACACTTTTTTCAGTAGAGCACGCATTTATCCATACAGAGCAATACATATTTTTATACATATTTTACTTATATTGGAGCTATTCACTAGTTCAATATTATCATATTTTTCAGTCATATAGTTATTTATTATTACATTTATAATTATATTTATTCATTATTATGTATAGTTTTACTTGGTTCTTATGCATTCACATCTCATGCATTCATTTTATTTATTTATTGATTCATTTATTTATTTATGCATATAATGCGGTAATATAGATTACATAACAGTTTTTTACTTATAACATTAAAAACATACATATTTTAAAAATGTACATATACATTTAATATTCATGTTAATTAGGTATTATTTATTTATTTATTTAATATTTAATATATTAACTATTTAACATACTACACATTTATGCATAATATTTGATTTACTGTAATTGTGTGTTTTTATTAGTTTTAGTTTCATTTAATGATTGTTGACTGTTCCCATACTTTCTATACACAATTTTATATTTTATATTTACCATCATCAATGGGTATTTATAACTGGCAAACAAGTTATGTACCAGTTTCTCATTTTTGTTCCTTTCCCTCCTTCCCCCTCTCCCCTCCCTTTTTTCCTTTTCATTCACCAATATCCAGTCACCCAGTTATTCCTCTGCCTTTCTCTTTCCTCCACCCCCCCTCCTGTTCCCCCTTCTTTTTACTCTCTTCCATTATGGGTATTCATAAAATTGATTTTTTATATTACATACATTATTGTGTTTTAATCATAAGACCATATTTATATAAAATTTTTAGTTCTTCAGTTGGCAGTGTTTTTTGAATGAAATACTTAACATCTAACATTAGTTTAGATGACATTTTGTCGCTGGCTATACGAATTGAAAACATGATGTCTTAGTTTAATTTTAAAACTGAATGTGAACCAAGCTTAGTTGAATCTAATTGAATGTATTTTATTTAATTTAATTAATTAACCAATTATGGTTATTAACTTTGGCGCCTTTTTTGACACATTTAGTATATAAGCAGAAGTTTTTAGTGATTTTATATTGTCTGATGAAGCGTAGTAGGTGCTACGCGAAAGCGCTCACTTCAATAAACTTTCTTTTTTGGATTACTATTGGATCATTTCTGGAGTTTGTACCGGACTGTTTTATGCTGGTTCCAATTGGACTTATTACTGAGACCTTGAAGTATTTCGTGGTGAGAGAACCTGGTATCTACTACCTTCCCACAAGAAATACAATTATTAACTTTTACTGACATCGGTCTGAGGCAAGAAAAGTTTCTAGCGGGTACTTAGCTTTGTAGAAGACTTTGGTTCTGGATTCGGAATGAAAATCTCAGGAGTCGGCCGACCGGCACTTGAGAACTGCTTTTGCATCGGGCACTGCGCGGCAAGAAAGACTGAAGAAAATGGAGTCGGCTGCATCTTATATACCCGTGGTGCACTGACGTTAGGGAAGAAGCGACAGCAACCGACGCCGGACCAAGACTTTGGAACTCGGGCCGACTGCGAGACCACCTGACGGCAGGATAACCCAAGTGTAATGACTGCAAAAGTTTAACACGATGAACATCTTGGTTTTCCTACAAAAGACTGCTTGCATAAATATTTACGCATGCAAACAATCTTTTGTGAAACTGCAAAGTTGCTTTTTAAAAGAATTATTTTTTAAAAAAGACCTGGCAAAACACTCTCCAGATGTAACTGTGTAATGAATGTACTTAATGTAACAGCTCAGGAGGCACAATGTGCTGGGCAGGTATTAATTATACCACTGCGTGAAAAAACATCAATTACGATTAATTAGAATGTCTAAAAATATGACCATCAACCTGTTAAATTAACAAGTTTAGCAAAAACACCAAGTGTTAGTAAGATCTGCTGCCAAACTGACAACAGGTTGGCAATTCAATAGACAGTCTAAATAACCCTAACAACTGTGCAAATAATAATGTAATTACATCCTGCAGGCATGGTGTACTTAATACTGAACATCAACAGACACTGACAGTACATTTCTGCAGGGTACTGGTCAAACCCGAACTATCAAGAGCCAAGGCTCCCAGGGAGAGGGACAGCTCCATAGAGGTCGGAGCCCACACCAGAACAGAGGACCCAGCTCAGGCATCTCAGGTCTGGAGCCATCTCTGTTCCGAAGGTACAGAACTGAGCTAGTCTGGGACACTGCCAAAGTCGAAGAAAGACATATCCTGTACTCTGACGACAGTCCACTCGGGACAGCCAGGCCCTGCAACTTTAAAACCGAGAAGCAGATTGGAGGAGGAGGCCACATTATCGGGGTTGGTATTCTCACGGATCCAGCATGTGTTGGAGAACCCAAAATCCCCAGTTATATCCTGGCTTTGAGAAAACTCCGAATCATCTTATCCATATTGGAGTGGGACGGCAGAGAGGATCTAGAGGAGACCAAGGAATGTGTGGACCTGATCAGAGACAAATTGGTCTGAACGGTAGGGAGAGGGGAGGGAGATTTACTCTGATACGGAGTATGGCTCCAGTACCTCCAATCTGGGTCTGACCTGAAGAAGTCTACTCTGGAGAAGAACTGAGGATCCCAACTACATACATGGGATTTGACAGACTACTCGGACCTGAGAGATGGAGACCCTACACAGCAGTAGTCTTCGCTGGCTTTGGCTCTAATGGATCACCAGGCCTCTCGGTTCCAGCAGAATCGGGAACAAGAGTGATGTGAACAAGATGAATCCGAAGTCATGGTCCCCAGGGTAGTTGAGGGGGAACGCTTCTTAGGGATAGGCGTCTGAGATCCAGAGGATGGAAGAAGACCACTTAAGATCAGCCTGCATTGTTGATCAGCAAGGGCTCCGGGACTGAAGACTGAGCAGATATTGCACAGAACCGCCAAGTGCCCCAGCCCAAGACAATACACACACACCTCTTGTTGGCATCTGAGTGGGGAATCTTATGCCCACAACAGACGCACCTTTTAAAACCAAAGGGTTTGTCAGACATGCTGAAAAACAGCACACAAGCACATACAGGACTCACACACACACACACACACACACACTAACTCTATACTAGTAACTTAAAATAAACAAATTATAAATACGGTGAAAGTTTTTGTAAAGGGAGACAGCTACCAGCTAAAAGTTACAGAATACACCTAAAATACTCTGAAAGTAAGGAAAAAGCTCAGAATACAAAAGTAGTAAATTAAAACCACTTATCTGAAATGGAATCGCATCTGTGATGGAAGGCTGCAAACGAGATCTGGGGGTTGAAGAGGGGTGAGGCATTATAGGAGAGGGAGGAGTTTGAGGCTTGGATCGTATGTCTGGAAAAAATAGCCTAGTCGGATCAGAGGATCCATTCATGATGCATAATTTAAACTTTAAAAAACTGTTTTTCCACAAAATGGTGTTTACATGCATAAAGATGTATACGAATGGTATTGTACTGAAAAACAAATCTACAAAATTAATTTTCTATGTAACCGTTAACTTAATTTGCTTAAAGAAGAGATGAACATAAAAGCAGCAAGACGGAAATTTGGAAATTGTGGGCCCAAGAAGAAATACCATTAATTCTCTGTTTGTTCTTTACAAGGACACAAGGTCTTGCAGAGACTACTTCTGTTATCAAATAGTACAATACAACTGAGCCCAAGGTTGTACATTTGGTGAGTTACATGAGACAGACTAGTTTATGCTATATGAAATAATGAAACAAGGGACAGCCTTTTAAGAGAAACAGACATGACCTTAACAAAATCTGTGAATGTGTGCATGGCAAGTGAAATTATTAGTACACAAATTAGTGCTTATGAGCTATTTCCTGTAATTATTTTTCTCCAGTTCCCTACTTTGCAGCTCACAGCAATCCACTTAACCAAACAGTACTCTTGGAATGAGTCTGGGAAAGCTCCATGGAGATCAGTAATCTGATACAAACAAAATGAAAATAAATAAATAAATAAATAATGTGAAAGACCATCAGGACAGAATGTACGGGAACAATAACAGTAACAGAGATGAGAGAAAGCCATGAAGTACAGAAAAACTCATTCAACTGAAATTTAAGCCTCTTGTACTAGGTATGGCTGTGTTCATATCTGGAAGTTTTGTCATACATTTAATAAGTTTTGAAAAGCGTGTGCTACAAATGGATATTTTGCAAAAATGTGTAAAAGGAAATAAGTAGGTGAGATTCCTATTTACACCAGGAGTATCTTGATGTCTCATGTGGCAGGGCATCACCACGACTGAAGGGAGAAAGGTTCTAAGCTCCTGAAGCTGGACTGGACGCCTGAGTACACGACAAAAAGAAGTCCTTGTAATCAGGACTACTGCAAAAGTTAATTAAATAATACACAGCCAACTGTGTTGAAAAGAATATATGTAGTAAACAGAAAAACAACTTACCCATTACCACTTTGAAAAAAGAGAACAAGGAGAAGTCTGAAACCCCTCTGAGGTACAGGCAAGAAGTGCAAGTCAGACTGCTAAGTAAGAAATACCAAGAACTAATAACCAAATGCTGAATTTTAAACTACATGCTTTTTTAATTTCTCCAAGTCGTTTGGATTTTTAATACCATGATGTGAATGGACCCCATTCCTAAGGCAAAGTACGATTAAAGTTCATAGGCCTTGGGGCCTATATAAGCCTAGCCAAAAAAATTCCCTGGCCCCTGTCAAACAGTGCCGCAGAAGTGATCCCTGGGGTGAATTTTCCCATCCAGTCGTCAAAGTTTTTCTTAAAGAAGACCAATGAGTAGCTTGGCTGGACATGAATGAAGTAGTTTGTTCCAGCGTATGGGAAGTCTCTGGGACAGGAACCTATCCCTCCAGCATGTTCTGTTTATTGTGGTGACAAGGTTTAGGTCCCTGAAGCGTGTGGTTCGGAGAGATTGGGATTTTTTTTAAGTGTAGCACTTCCAACAGCTCTGGGTTTGACATAGCTTTGTATGTTAGGTAGAGATCACCTCTGAGTAGGCAATATGCGATGGAGTAGAGCTGGAGTTTTTTGAGATCGTCTGCATATGGCATCTGTTTGAGGCCAGTAATCCTCTTAGAGAGGTATTTCTGTGGCCTTTCCTATTGCTGTAGGTGTCTTGTGAAATACATGCCAAATGGGGCGTTGTACTCTATAATGGGTCTGATGAGGGAAGAGCAGAGAACAATGACCTCCTTTTTTCTTAGAGGAGAACCCTTTTGTGATGAGGTGTGCCATGTAGAAGGATTTCCTGACTACTGTGGCAATGTGGTTATCAAAGGAGAAACTACTGTCCACTTGTGTCCCGAGGTCTCATCACACTTTCAGTATTAGTGAGCTACCGCCTATGTGGTAGTTCATGGGTACTGAGTTTTTCCCAAAGGGGATGACAATGCACTTCTTGGCATTGAGCCTGAGGTCATGACTTTGATATCAAGCATCTGTCTCTGAGGCCCTTTTGTAGAATGTCTACATCATTAGGTGATACTATTATGGCTCCCAGTTTGCAGTCATCTGCAAACTTTGTTAACCAAAGACCTTCTGTGTTGGCCGGCGCTTCAGAGAAGTAGATGCCGAACAGGAGAGGGGCGTAGGACCAAACCCTGTGGTACTCCACTCGTCACTGGTCTGAAGACAAACTTGGACTTGGCTACTTTTACTGTGTGGTTCTGTCAGGGAGCCAGTTGGCCACCCATCTTGTGACATAGGAATTTATGCCCAGTTTAGTGAGTTTATCTATAATTCCAGAGTGGGGGATGGTATTGAAAGCCCTGGCGAGGCAAGATAGGCTGTGTGCACTACGTTGCCCGCATCTACGGCTCTAGTGACTGCTTCAAAGAAGTCAATCAAGTTTAGTAGACATGATCTACATTTTACAAACCCAAACTGAGTGGGGTCCAGGGTATGGAGGTTACCTATGTCTTTGTTTATAAGCTCCAAGAAGATATGTTCCATGGCCTTGCAGACCAGGCTCGCCAGGTTAATGGGGCAGTAGTTTCCGAGGTCCGTGGTGGCACCCCCTTTGTGGAGTGGGATAACGTCACAGTGCACCATTCAGCAGGCACATAGCCTGAGGTGAGGCTATGATTGAACATGGTACTTAGGTGGGGTGCCAGATCATTCTGTAGTTCATGCAGTACGCAGCCTGGGATGTTGTCTGGTCCCAGGGATGCTGTGTTCTTGGCTTTGGAGAGTGCGGTCCTTACTTGTTCATCCATAATTACAGGGGCTTTGCATTCTTCTGGTATTAAGATGGGCCTTTTGGAGGTTGAGAGGGGGGTAAAGTTAGCACTGAATCTGCCAGGATGTTGGCAAGATCGGTTGGTTCTGTACATTTAGTGCCATTGTGCTGTAGCTCAGAGCAGATCTGGGTGTTGTCACTGAGATTCTTGATATAGCTGTAGAATGCTTTGTGGTTGTCTTTGGAATCAGTGGCCATTTTATTTTCAAAACTGGCTTTGGAGGATTTTATGAGGGATCTCATCTTCTTGCTGAGGCTGACCAAGGAGTTCCTCCAATCTTGGGATTTTACTTTTTTTTTTTTTTTTTTTTTTTTTGCAACAGCTTCTTCCTTCTGTTGTACAGTTTGTTTATGGTAGGCGGCCACCAGATTGGCTTCATTTTTTTGGAGGATAACATCTTGGTTCTGTTGGGGATGGCATGATCCATGTACTTGTGTGTGTGCTTATACAGTGCATTTGTGTAAGATTTATTAGCCGTACCTCTATTTTCCGTTTGCATGAGTATCGTGAAGTTTGCCACTTCTGTCTTAAGAAGCATGAAGTTGGCTTTGGAGTGGTTTTTGACGGTGGTTTCCTTAATGGGGGGTGGGTGTGGGATATGATGTCTAGGGTGATTAGCTTGTGGTTGGACCTGACCAGCGAGGAGTTGCCCTCTGGCGTGGAACACCAGTTACCCATATTGGTAATGACCAGGTCCAGGACATTGTCTATGGTGGGGGTGTGGACAAGCTGATCCAAGGCATTGGAATTTATGAATTCCAGAAAACATTAAGAGAATGAGTTGGTACATGAGTAGTTTCCCAGTTGATGGTGGAGTAGTTGAAATCGCCCATAATTAAGGTGTTGGGTTGTACCTTAATATTTTCCAGTATCTTAAGAAATGAAGAGTGGGAATCCTGGGGCATGGTGGGGGATCTGTAACAAGCTACAACCTGTATTGCAGTCGTGCCCAGTGTTAGTTGCACATAATTTCAGATGCATTATGTTGAGCAACTAGCCTGGAGGTGTGGATATCCTTATTGAATATGGATATGCCTCCGCCTTTAGTGTTTCGGTCCAAGTTAGGTGGCCGAAAGGTGTGGTACGAATTATAGCCTGGTAAATAAGGGGTGCTCTCTGGAGCCTTCAACCAGGTCTCTGTCACTGCACAGATGTCGATGTTGTCCATTTTAAGGAGTGCCTCGAGTGAGTGCATTTTGAGGGTTAGACTTCTTGCACTGAGTAGCAATTACCATCAGAGTTAGCTTGCTTATACCTGCTACAGTGGTGAATTTAGCATTTGAACCTTGCCTAAAAAGGCACTATAGGGGTGGCAAGAGACTTAGCCAGTATCCGTCACCCCAGGGGCAACAGGTGCAGGCCATCTCTGGCAAAGCATCGTGGTCTGTCGACCATGTCGTCCCAGGCAGACAGATACTGGATCCCCTTAGAATGACATCAAAATAAGTCAATCATTTTGTCCTTCTACTGTGGTATCATTCTGGGTGATGGCAGGATGCTTCTCAGGGCTAGGGTCATACCTGCCTGGGCTACAAGATCCGACAGCACTTCCATGTCTCTTTTCATGTAGCCCAGGGAGGTACATCTCAGGTCATTCACACCAACATGGACAATGACAAGAGTCGTATTTGTACTAGTTGTGCAGTGACCTGAGTGCATGCATCATGTGGCGGATCTTGGCACTAGACAGGCAGCTGACAGTAACTTTCTCCTTGTTTAGCCTGGTGAGTGGGACATCAATGTGCCTGACTACAGAGTCACCTATGACTAGTATGTTGAGTACACTGTTTTGCCCTATGGGCTGAGGTAGAGTGGCACACTGATTTTGTGGGCTGTGTGTCATTTGGGTAGTGTTGTGGGGTGGTGGTTGTCTGTGTTTCAGCTTGGGAGGTCTCTGTTGCTTGGGCAAATTTTTATTGAGAGCCTCCGTGAATGTGGGTGTGTGCTTTGTGTTTCTATTCTATGCATTGGTTTTGGTAGTGTGGGTTTTGAAGGACTATGTGTTGAGTGTGGTGTGGTGCAGGTGTTAACCTTCTCCTCTTGACCTTCTAGTCCAGTTTTGGCTGGAGAGAGCTTGACTTGCAGTATGGCTATATATGTACATCTCTCAACAGGTTGTAGTGTTGTGTGGTAGGAGGAAACGGTCGTCAGTGTACTAGGCAATTGCTACATTGTCCCAAGATGCCCAGATTCATCAGGTGGACAGGAGAAAACACCTGGAGCTGACCCATGGACATGCCTGGATAGGTGCTTATTAATAACGGTTTTCCTCTTGACAAGTGAGGAAAGTCAAGTGCTGTAGTAATTTATAGTTTTAGTGCTTACGAGTTCTGAGCAAGTGCTGAGCACAAGGAAACCGTTTTGAGTGCTGAAACTAAAAAAACGGGATAGTTCCAGCTAAAACTAGCTAGTTTTAGCACCAATCCCAAGAAGAGAAGCAAGCCACGCCCTGTTTGATTATCCACAGTCTTGTCCCAGACGATGCAAGGGTCTGCAGGCTTGAAGCCTTTTTCTGGTAGATGCCTCGAATAGCAACCAGACCAATCAGATATGTTAAGCACAGACGCACGCCCTCCAACCAGAAAGAGTCAGGAATCAATGCACTCTGCTCTTACTCTCACCAGGATCAGTATATAAGCACAGATTCTAAGCTGTTACCTATAAAGTAGTTATTAAGCTTTCTAGTGATCAGCAGTTTCCAGGAAATAATGTAACTGCACTCCTTCTCTCACCAGGTGAAAACAGAAGCACTAATCCCAAGATGACTACTGAGAGGCAGTATGTGGGCTCTACAATAACTGGTGGTTTTGCAATAGATGCTTAAAGGTAAGATGAAAAAATGGTTTATCCTAAACACTGCAGTGTGCGCTAGAGGAGTTGGATGTGAAAGTAGGTAACTTAACTTTTACCTGTCAAAAAGTTAAGTTTTAGTGGAGAGTCACTATTTTTAAAACAGCAAAATATATTGAAAGGGGGTGGTCACTTTTGTTTTCTGGTACTATGGAATACAGTAGGATGGCCAATACATTTAAATAGTTGAAGGGGAGTGATTTCACAAAATGACAATTTTGTGCTTACTCACACCAGCCAGGAAAAGCAGAGAGGAAAAGAGATATATGGTCAAACATAAGGGCCAGGCAACTAGAAAGACAGTGGTGTTTAATAACACAACAGTAACCGGGTGGAAAAAATTTCTGTCCGACTCACAACAGACAGAGCTGTGTGTCTTTTCAAATTTTAGTATGCAGTTAAAAGCCGAATAGAAGTAAAACACAGTGTAAAGAAAACAAATCAAAGTCTACAAAATAGAAAAAAGCAATAAAGTAATACAAAACACAACAAATAAAAAGCAAACTAACCTTTCCCTCACAGCAAACTGTAGCAGAATCTGGGTGAGCCTTTCCAGTAAAGCTCTGAAATATTTTATTTTACCCCTTAAATAGAAGGTTTAGTTCCTAACTCCACCCCCTCAGTTCACAGATGATTAACCTTAGCTGACCTGTGTAACTTGTGCGTGACTCCTTAATTGACCTCTTCTAATTTCTGTCCGATTCACAAGAGACAGAGCTGTGGTGTATTTTCAAGTTTAGTATGCAGTTAAAAGCATAATACAAATAAAACAGTGTAAAGAAGAAAAATCACAGTATACAAAATAGAAAAAGGCAATAAAGTAATACAAAACACAACAAATAAAAAGCAAACTAACCTTTCCCTCAGCAAACTGTAGCAGAATCTGAGTGAGCCTTTCCAGTAAAGCTCTGAAATATTTTATTTTACCCCTTAAATAGAAGGTTTAGTGCCTAGCTCCACCCCCTCGTCTCACAGACGATTAACCTTAGCTGACCTGTGTAACTTGTGTATGACTCCTTAGCTGACCTCTAATTTCTGTCTGGCTCACAAGAGACACAGCTGTGGTCTCTTTTCAAGTTTTAGTATTCAGTTAAAAGCAGAATGCAAATAGAACACAGTGTGAAGAAAACAAATCACAGTATACAAAATAGAAAAATACAATAAAGTAATATAAAACACAACAAATAAAAAGCAAACTAACCTTTCCCTCACAGCAAACTGCAGCAAAATCTGGGTGAGCCTTTCCAGTAAATTAGTTCTATTTCAATCTTTGATGTCAGCCAGGAGTGCTCTTCGCAGCACCTGCAATGCGCCCAGTAATGACTTTTTCTGCAATTCATACTGGGTAATCTAGCTAAATAGGATTTTAGATTCTTTTTTGTAAGACCTGTTGTTCCCACTACTATTGGAACTGTCAGGGTATCTTTCTTCCACATTGCTCTTGTTTCTGCCTGCAAATCCTGATATTTTATGACTTTGTCTCTCTCTGTACGCAGAGTACTGTAGTCACTGGGTGTGGCGATTTCAATGATCAATGCTACTTTTGTCTTCTTTTCTTGGACCACTACATCTGGTTTTCTAGCATCTACCTTTTGAACTGTTGGTAACAGGTGATCCCGTGTGATATAAACTTCATTATTTTCTATGATGCTTTGTGGCTCATGTTTCCAGTGTTTTTCAGCCACTTCAGTACCATAATGTTTGCACAATCCCCAGTGCAATATTCTTGCCACATTAGTATGTCCTTCAGTATACAGTCCTTCTAACATTAGTAAATCACAACCAGCAACGAGGTGTGCGACTGTTTCCAATTCGGTTTTACAAAACCTACAGTTGTCTGTTTCTCCCAGATGTTCAATGGACTTTGTAAACCAACGTGCATGCAGCTCACTATCTTGGGCAGCCAATATTAACCTTTCATCTCTCCTGGTTTGAATTCGCCTCTCCTTAACCATTCCTGCATTCATTCCTGATAAACATGAGGTACTTCCAGAAGTTTTCTATACTTACTACTATATTTATGCATTTTTTTCCACATTTCTTGCCTTCTCATCTGATCCTTCACCTTATATTCTTTCTTTTTTTTTTTTGGCACATTCTGTTCCTGCCTCATTTTTATCTACTTCTGGTTTAATTTCCATTCCTGCTAGATGCTGATATACTTCTGCTAGATTAAGCAGAGAAGTCATCTTAGATTTATTCTCCTCATGTTTCAAACTTTCATTACGTTTGGGGGGTCTTGTGAGGTCAGAAGATGTGTGTGGAGTCCCACGACTGCAGATCTATACATGTAATAAATTTCAAGGAGGCCCATACCTCCTTCAGAATGGGGAATATATAATCTTGGTATACACTGATTTTTATAAATCATTTGGTGAGCATGAAGCATCCTTCTTGTTTTCCTATCTAATCTATCCAACACGTTTTTGGGCCAGTCAATCACTTCAAAACTGTAAGTTAGGACAGGAAGAGCAAATTGGTTTATAGCTTGGATTTTGTTCCTAGATGTCAGTGCTGTTTCTAGGATTAATTTAAGTCTTCTGAAGTATTCTTTACTAAGTTTTATTTGCATGTGTTTGTCTGATTGTTGATCCTTCATCAATTCCCAAATATTTATACACTCCTCCTTGCTCAAGTTTTTTTATATCCCATTCTTGTTCCAAACTGATGCTTTCCTGGTGCTGCAGTTTTCCTGCTTTAAAGGTTGCTATTGCACATTTATCAAGACCTAAGTACATTCCTATATCACCTGAAAAAGTTTTGACAACTTGCAGTTGTCGTTTCAGTTCCTCATGTGATGAGCTATACAGTTTTAAATCAACAACAAAGAGAATATGAGAAGTCTTTATACACTTGTTTTCTAGGAGCCAAATTATAGTCATGGCCTAAGCTGTTAAGTAGACAGTTTAATGGGTTAAGGGCAAGGCAGAATAGCAGCGATGACAAGACAGTCACCCTGAAATATCTCCCTTTAAATTTTTATCCTTAGGATAATAATTTGTCCTTTATCATGGCTCAATTACAAAGTGGTCTGCCACTGTTTCATGGTCACTGTAATGTAGTCGATCAGTGTAGGGTGTATCTTATACATTTTTAAGCACTCTTTTATCCATGAATGTGGGATACTATCAAGTGCTTTCTTGTAGTCACTCCATCACATACTTAGATTCCCCCCCTTTTTACAGTTCTCTACTATGACTTTAACAAATGATCCTTTGTTCCACATGACTTTCTTTTATTGCCCTTTTTTTCTACTGCCATAATTGAGTTTTCTTCTAAATGACTATAAACTCTGCATCAATTCCCATGTAAAGTTTATACTTTGTAGGAAGGCAAGTTATTGGTCTATAATTTTTGGTTAGCTTGCAGGTTTCACTCTTAAGTAGGAGCATTGTTTTTTCCTGTTGTTAACCGGGTTGGTGTTTGTTCGGGGTGTACATATAAATAGTTCTTACTCATGGCTAAATCTTCATGCAAAGATGTAGCACTTTCAGCCAAAAGTTAGGTACTGCATCTGGGCCTGGGGTTGTCCAATTTGATGCTTTTCTTAACTTTGTTTCAATCTCTGGCTGTTACTTCATCCCATTTCATATCCTGTATCTTTAAACTTCTTATTCTTTAATTCTTCTATCCATTTAGCATCTTTGTTATGTTCCACAGGATCTTCATAGACCATTCTCCAAAATGGATCTATTTCTTGTGTTTTTTTTTGGCGGTCATTCAATTCCTTTTACTTTATTTCCCAATTTTCTATAAAACTTTTTGGGTCACTAATAAATTGCTTATTTTGTAGTTTTCCTTTATATTTATCTTCATATCTTCTAAGTTTTTCTGCCTGTGCTGAAATTTTTAGTTTATTTACGATAGTGCATGATAGATCCTGGTGTGTTCTAATACTGCACATAGCTTTTATCACATCTAACTTTCCTAGTATTTCTGTAGATTTGGTCCCTCTTCTATAGTCTTCTAAGAGAGACACTTCTTGTTTTAACTGCTTTATAGTTTTTCTCGGTTTGATATTTCCATGATGGCATTAATTTTGCCCCTTCCTTTCCCTCACTACCCTATGTTCTTGTGACCTTTATCAGTTATTAATTTAGCTGCACAGTAACATATCCTGTTTAATTCTGTTACATTGCATGGCTCTCTATGAATAGTCCTAATTACTGTGCTCATTTCTTTCATCAGACGTCTGACTTTTTGGGTTTTATTAACCTTCTGCAGTCTATTTCTTTCATTGATCTTGATATATCTGTCTATTAAATCAACCAACTCTTCTCTTTGCTCATTTTCTTCCAAACTGAGAGCACATCCCTTGTTCTCCAATTCCTGTGGGCATTCCACAGAAGGTTCTATAGCATCTTCCTGTGGCACATTCTCTTCTGCCATCCGTTGATCTATCATATGTGATCTCACTGGCCTATCACTCCTCAGCACTGACTGCATCAGAGCTTCCACAGTTTCCTGTTCCTTCCCTTGCTGTCTAGCTTCAAGTGAACGTTTATACTGGGTTCCTGTGGAAGTCTCAAAATTATCTTCATATGACACCTGACCAATTGCTTTCTGCTCCACTGGCTTCCCCTTAATTTGTATATCCATTACTATCTTGCTGTGGTACTTTCTGAATTACGTTTTTTACAGTAAATCCTTCACTTTGCAGATGCTCCATAACCTCAGTTTCTGTTTCTTTAACTTCTCCATTACTGATCTCCTTTTCTACTTTTACTCTGTCTTCTTATTTTTTTGTGTTGTAAAGTTTTCCCGGTCCGGGTTTCTTTTGCCTGTATTTCTCTTCAAATATCTTTGGTGCTGCTTTTTTTGTATTGGCTGGTTTTGTTTTCTCCTTTGCATAAATATTACACCATATTAAATCTCTTTTTTTCTTTCCCATGTCCATATTTCTTATTCAGATGTTTCCTGATCTCCCTGTTTCCCCCTACTTTGGGGACTCGCGCCATCCTGCTGTGATGTAACCTGTGTTAGACCTTCTACACCAAATCCTTCACTTCTCAGGCACTCCCATAACTTCAACTTCTGTTTTTTTTTAACTTCTACTTTACAAATCTTATTTTCTACATTCCATCTTTGTGATATTTTTTTATTGTGAAATTTCCATATCTGGATGCTTTTGCCTGTATTTCTCTCTGAATATCTTAGGGGCTGCCTTCTTTACATTGATTAATTTGGCTTTCCCTTTGTATAAATATTGCACCATATCAAATTTCTCTTTCCCATGTCCATATTTCTTTTTTATACTTTTCAAATATCTCTTGGTTTTGTTGTTTATATTTTTGCACTTCCTCAGATGCTTCTTTTTCCAAACAGATCAAGGTTTCTTGATCTATACACTGTTTTCCCAAATCTGTTGTATTAATGAACACATATTTTCATTTGAAGCTTCTGACAGTTTTTCTTGCAGAAGTATTTTTCTTTCCTCTAATTTCTCTCAATCATTTTGTATAGTTTGTGTCTGGAAATTCTGGGCTTTTTGCATAACACTAACAATACATATTTCTTATCCTCAATAGTCCACTTCGTCATCTTTATGGCTCTTCTTTGGCCTATCGTTTTTTGTGATATTTGTGGAGCAGTACTTCCTTCTACCAAAGGGGGGGCCATCCTCCCCCTGGGCCTGGCCCCATTGTAGTAATGTTTCCATATTTTGAGGATTCTACACTGTCATCTTTTCCAGTCCTGGCACCAGTACACCTACCAGGGTTGGCACTTTTTTATCCTGGGTCTTGTGCACCCAACTATCTTTTTCTAGTTTTTGATCTACTTCTGTCCATGACATATGCTATATAAATACAGTCTACGTATCAGTGTCGCCTTGGTGAGATTTTGTGAAAACAGGGTCCACCTAGTGAAGGTACTCACCTTCACTTGAGGATGAATTCAGTTTCAGCACTACTACTCTCCTTTGCTTGCTGACTTTTCATCTCTCCATTTGGACCCCTTTACATGCTGGTGAAGTATGCAAAATGTCCAAGACACTTTTAAACACTCAAATTAGAAGACATTGAACAGAGAGCTCTACACACAGGCAACATTTTCTGTCCACTAGCTGGAGCCATAAAAGAAAACGCTGCTCACCATGTAAATAAAAAAATAAAAACTGCAAGATCCTGTTTCAAATCAAATCACTTAAATACACTCTCACAATAATGTGGGCTGTCTGACTTGTGAGAACTGAGAAATGTTAAAGCATTCTGCAAAAGCCATCAGTCCATATGTACAGACTCAGATACAGAGTCAGAGACATCTTGCATACTACTCAAACCATAACACAGCTGTGTAAGCAAACTTACCATAGCAGTAGAAGGTCTAATGAATCACTATAGAAATATCCTAAGCAATGTGGGTTACTTTATCAAATGTACAAGGTTCAGACATGGTTCACCACTTTAGTAGCCTAAGCTACGTGGGAAGATGACTACAGCTTAGACAGGAATATGAAAAGAGAGAGGAGGCTAATACTTAAGACTCTTGGAGCACCTGGAGTATGGTGAAAGCAACGCCTGTTCAGGACCTGGAAAAGGAATACACTTTGTGGTGCTTTGTAAAAATAAGTACAGATGACCAAACTGCTGCTTCTAGAATACTTAGAGTCTACCACCTTTACAGAAAGCTATTGAAGCCAACACCATTGTTGAATGAGCTGTAACCCTGCCTGGAAGTGGCTTATTGTGAGGAGTATAACAAAACATAATAGCACACACAATTACCTTGAAACAGACAATTTTGTCAATGGTTGTTCATTCCTCTTACCTTCATGGGAAACAGTTGGTCAGCTTTCCTGAAAGGATGCATTTCATCTAGGTAGCATCAGAGCTGCCAGTTTACATCAGAAGTGTGAATAATACTTTCTCCCTTGCTATCTGGTTCAGGAAACAAGACTGGGAGATTAATATTCTGGGTTAAAGTCTGAAAAGACTTTAGTCATAAATATGGGATTTATTCTCAAAGGAACACTGCTGTCCCTGTGAAAACTGAGTTACATTTGATAAACCAATTGATTACAATTCAAAACACTCGCTTAGCATATGCCAGAGGAATAAGAAAAACAGTCATCTAAGTTAAAGACCTCAAATTAGCCTCATGAGCTGGCTCAAATGGGGGAAAGAGTAAGCTTCTTAAACACAGACTTGAACCACAAAGAGCAGCCATGTCTTTCTTAGGTGGGTGAGTATCTAAGACCCCTTTCAAAAACCGTTTAACCTGAACACTGTTAGAAAGGGAGTGATCTAAGGGTAGACGGGAAGAAGTGGCTGACAAAAGTACATTGACAAAAGAGTACGACAAACCACTGTAAGGTAACTCGCAAATAATCAAGAATCAGAGGCAAACAGGCCTTAAGATCGTCCTGATTCTTTAAATAGCACCTAGCACAAATTCTTTTCCACTTGCAAATACTTGATTTCCTAGTAGCAAGCTTTCTCACCTCATTTAGTATCTGCTGCTTGCCCTCAGAAAAAGGTATATAAAAGAAAGAAAAATTCTGTCATCCAAGCAGTTAGTTGAAGTTTTTAGACTGTTTTCAGATTGGGGAGTATCAAACTCCCATCGTCTTGTACAAGCAAACCAAGACTGTTGGGAAGCTTGTGTTAACTGCCCTGGACCAGACTGAAACCAGTTAATCAGCAGAAGCGGTGGAAAAGTATACAGGTACATTCCTATCCATGGGAATAAGAATGAGAAAGCATCTGTCTTTAAGGCCTAACTGCAAGGAGTCCTAGAGCTGAATTTCTTTAGTTGTCTGTTCTGAGACGAGGCAAAAAGATCTAGTTGAGGTCTTTCCCACAGTCGGATCAATTCTTGGATGAGGTTTCCATGCATGGAGGGTCTATCCTGGTTCTGTTGAGCTTACTTGCAATAAATTTTGCTTTGAGAGAATATATGAAGCCTGAACACATCAGACTGAGCTGAAATGGTAAATCTTAGGCCACCACAGCCAGTCTGCAAATGAGGTAGGACCTGGTACCCCCACTTATGTACATCATTGTGGTGGTGTTTGTGTGCAGATGCACAGGGTTTGGGGAGCAGAAATGTTTTAAGGCCTTCAAAACACTGATGATGCCAACATCTTTGCAGCATTTATGTGCTTGTCCATCAACTGGGTCTCAAAGAGTTTGCACTTCACACCTCTTGAAACGACTACCTCACACCAACATCTAAAGTGTCTATGGTGACTGACTGGAGGGTGGTCAGGAGGGAGAAAGCAAGACCTGGGCACATGGGGTAGACCAGTGTTACTGTATTCTCCTCATGAGCCGTTTGACAAGGGCCAGCATGATAATTAATAACATATACACCAGAATCCTGAGAAATTCCCTTGTTGATGTTTGGTTTAGGCTTGAGAAAGTCAGTAAGAAATGTTAGAACAGCTTTACTTTGGCTGGATGAAGAAAGGCTCTTCCCAAAACAAAGTCTAACAAACATCCCAAGAAAACTATCCTGTGAGATGGGATGAGAGAAGATGCCTGCAAAGTAATCTGAAAGTCCAGATTGAGTAGATGTTACTGAACAGCTGCTAGAGACTCTTGACAGCTGGAAAGCGTCTGCAAAGGTAAGACAATCAGGTAAGACAATCATCCAAGTATGGGAAAACATGATTGCCTTGGAGATAGCAGTAAGCACTGACTGGAGACAGGCATTTTTTGAACACCCTTGGTGCACTGGAGAGTCCAAATGGCAAAACAGAGAACTAATATGGCAAGCCAAACTTAACAAATTTTAAGAAACTGGAATGTGATAATAGGAGTTCTTCAGATGCAGCTTTACCATGAAAGCCAGATTTGTGATCAAAGGTACAAGATTTTGAAGTAACATCATATTGAACTTTGGAATCTTGACTAAAACGTTTAGAGCAGAAAGATCAGCCACCAGCCTCCAGGATCATTCTGGTTTGGGAACTAGAAATATCTTTGAATGATAACCTTTGCCAAGGAGACTGACACGTACTGGTTCTAAAAGAAAGAAATGTTATTCCCCTGACAACAAGGAATATCCTGGAAAGCAAGAAAGGATTTCCATTACCTGGAGTACACTTCAATGGATTATACTCACAGCTCAACTATCTCAGACTAATGCCAAAAGAGAAGATGAAGTCTCAGGGACAGAGAAATTTTGCTGGGGGGGAGGTAAGGGGAGCCTGGACAGGTGGATAATCATGCTGACTGGTAGGACTGTCCTCTATTTTGACCCTTCTTTCGATTATTCTTAAAACCTCAACTATACGTTCCTTTCTGTTTAAACGGTTTCCTGGAAAAAGAGAGTTGGGTGGTTGACTTATTTGGTATATAAAACCTGATTCACACATGGAATCTGATTTTCCTTTCATCACACTAGTTAAGCACCTCAGCTGCAAGAGCCAAACAGATTCTCTTTATCTATGGGAGAATTTAAAATATCAGATTTGACCATCAGGGAAGTTTTAAGAAAGAAGCCAAGCAAGCCTCCTCAAAAGTGATTCAAAAGATGAATCAGCCACATCATAAGCACACTTTAAAATAAAATTAGTCACATGAGAAACAGCTGTCACAGAAGTATTTAATGAATTATCTACCTCAGTGGAAGAATGGTTAGCTAACTTCTGCATATTCGCAAAAGGCACTGACAAAGACTTTATATAAGTTTGGCAATTTAAAAGACTGAAAGTTAGGCTCCTAAAAAAGAAATCATTTCATCCCAAATACATCTACTGCTTTCCCATCTTTGTCAGAGGAAATGGGGTTGGAAGCAGTAACCTGTTAAACAGCAGCAGATTTAGAAAAGGCTGGGTCTGTTTTGGTTTAGATCACTTGGGAGGTATTAGACACATTTCAGAAATTTTATGAAAATTTGTATAAAGTAGAGAAATGTGGATAATGAGAAAAGTTACAAATGGAAATACCTATGGAAAGCTTAAATATGCCAAGGTTAGAGGTAGAGGAGGC
The DNA here is from genome assembly GCF_019279795.1 of Protopterus annectens. NCBI lineage: Eukaryota > Metazoa > Chordata > Ceratodontiformes > Protopteridae > Protopterus > Protopterus annectens. Next base: position 981,142,657 of record NC_056744.1, read on the forward strand.
TCAACATTTAACAGTTAAGATAGGAGATGATATAAAAATGGTGATATATGACCAATCCACAGGAAAGCCTCCAGGAATAGATGGTATTCTGATGGAAGTTTGAAAACTGGGAGAGAAGAACGTGATAAAGATCTGGAAGGTTCTAACAGTATTTTAAAAGGAAGGAAAACTCCAACATCATGGAAAAAAGCTGTGGTGGCTATAATACCTAAATATGGTAAACAGCCATAAGACCGAGATTCATAAAGGTGCATTTCAATTTTAAACCATAATTATAAAATTTTTACATCTATAATGGATAAAAGAATGGCAAAGATGTTGCCAAAATTGATAGATATTGATCAATGTGGTTTTGTAGAAGGGAAGCATAAGTTAAGAAACATTAACAGAAAAATGATAATCCATAATATAGTTGTTGTTGGTGGGTCCTGAAGTAGAGAAATCATTCAACGGAGTACACTGGGCTTTTATGAATAGAGCAATGGATGCATTTGTATTCCCTAAAACAATAATAAAGTTACTTACCAGGACCTATAAAGGATCAGAGGCAAAAATCAAAGTGGGAGGGTTCCTCCCTGATAAGTTGTGTCTGAAGACAGCAACCAGGCAAGTGTGTCAGCTTTCCTCTGTTATTTATGTTACATATAGAACCACTGGCAAAGAAAATAAGGGACTCGGAAATTCAAGGACATAATCGGTATGGTATTCAATAAAAGTTGCCTTTATTTGCAGAAGGTATTATTTTATACCTGATAAAACCAGAAAAAGACATCTTAGTGCTGTGGAACATTCTAAGACAGTTTAATTTTTTTGGGGGGACATAAAATTAATGAAGATAAAACAATGGCCGTAGCTGTAAACTATGTACACACACAAACTGGTTTCGCAATACTCATTTATTGGGACATGATAAAATTAAGTATTTAGCAGTATAGGTTAGAAAGGATTCTGTTTTGGTAGCCAAGGATATTTGGGAGGAGACTTCACAAATGATCACACAAAACCTGAGAAACTGGAAGGTCTTGTCCATGGATATAGACAGCATGATACAAGCAGTAAAAATGTTTTTAGTCCCTTTAGTTTTATACATGTCAGGCATATTTTTATCAGCCAGAGAAGTTGTGGATAGTAGTTAATAAAGAGCTGAAGGATTTAACTTGGGATAGGAAAAAGGCAAGAGTCGAGTGAAATAAGTTGATTCTTCCAATAGAAAATGGTTGCAGTATGAAAAACATTCTCTAAAGCAGGCAATACAGGAGGGATAGATGTAGCTTTTGGCATCTATAATTATAAAAAATAGAACAGTGTAAGAAACTTCTCTGTGTGGAAGATTTTCAATCCATACATCTCTAGTTAATCACTGTCTGTACTGACTGTAAAAAAATACATTTTTCTGCCCCATGTAAGTTTCACTCTACTCCCACTGAAAAAAAAAAACTTACTTCATGTTAGATAAAATATCAGTGATAGAGTTCTTCAGTAGGAAAGTCCGAGGCTAAATGTTCCTCAGAATTAGAATGCTCATACTGAGAAGAATCTTTTGAGGTACACCCCTCATGCTGCACTGACTGCTCTTCTGACTGGAAAATCCTGCCAGAACGAGAAGGAACTTTTTTTGCCTGCCTGAAGCTTGAGATGGAAAGAAAAAGCAGTAATCAGTTCCTTAGCAAAGCCCAGTAAATCTGCCCTGTCCACAGAAAAAGAATAAGGATGCTGGAAGATTTTCTCCTGATGCATACTCCCTTAAGTAAATACTGGACCTTAGACATGCTTGACCCAGCATCCATAACCATATCCCAGTGAAGTTAAGACCCTTAATCTACCCCTACCACAAACAGTGATAAAAATCTCTCTCCCTTGCCTGCCATGGGCATCTTTAGAGCCGCGGAGGACATGGCTAGCCCATGTACTTTGGCTGCTTCTAATGCTACACCAAGAGGACCATGGGAAGAAAGTGGTTGGTTTGAGAAACAAATGGCCACAGCAGAGTCAACCCACCACTGGCTGTGGCAAACAAGAAGCTGGAGTGACCCTAAAAGGCTTCTTACAAGGCTAATTCTTTTTGTGCGCTGGTGAAGGTACTATCCCAGACACAGACTGCCAATTCCCTGGTAACTCAAATATGAGGTCAGGAAAGCAGTTAGCATAGCTTAGAAGAGTCTGTATGGAGGAAAATGGAAAATAAGTGCCTCTGGGAAAATACATCACTGAAAGCCCCCCATAAGCACAATGTCCTTTCCCAAACACACCAAAGTTCATAACTGTTAAGGGGGGGGGGGGGGACAACGCTGTTTACACAAATACTATTGTGGCTTTTTCCTTTCTCATGAAATGACCATCCCACTCTCGTTGCCTTAGCAGAAAATATTTTGTTTCACAAAATATACAAGTTTGTCTCAAAAATACAAAAAAAGGTTTCCTCAGCAGGGACACTGGCCAGCTGGAAGACCACTAGCCAACTGACAGGATAAATGAGGCTTGCTGAAGCAGCATTCACTTTAGTGAAAAAAGAAAACTGAAGATTTTGAGCACTCCATCTGCTTTTTATATGAAGAACCTTGCTCACTCTTGGCAGAAGTACCTGGAGGGTGCTCAAAGCTTTGGAAAGCTGTTTGGTACACAGGAGCTAGGACCCACACAGCCTAGGCTATTACAACAGTGATCTGTGACCGAGCATCCCTAATGATATCCTACAGGACTATGCCAATTTATTCACATACTTAGGAAGCTGGCCAAGTGATAAAACCAAATAAAAACCTGATGCTATAACTAGTGACACATGCTCCCAGGAAAAGTGCAAGCAGTTCTCATGTGAAGAAGGGGAGAGGAATTAAGTGAAAGGGTAACTTAAATGTCATTAAGAAGCTAATGCCAACATCTGAATAAAGTGATTAAAAGAGAGCATCACGAACTGCTTGGACTAAAGAATGCCAAATTCTTTTCAGCACTAGCTGTAAACTGGTATTCTGACAACAATGCTACATTTCAAGAAAGTTTGAACTGAAAACTGAATATAGTTAAGAATGCATAGTTTATCATTTCATCAGCACTGATACCTTCAACAAAGTTGTTGTGAAACTAACTGATGGCTTGAAAGAAAATGAGCAAAATTAATAACATGTTAATGTGGGGGTGTACACAAGAAGATCATGACAACTTTAATATAGCTGCTAATCAGATTAAAACAGCATAACCAATTTAAAGAGCAGCAAATGTAAACTAAAAGTGGCAAATCTGAAACACATTTTAGCACTACAGGGAGTAAAACATGATAGAGAAGTTCAGAGTAAATGAGCAAATGTCAGTGTCAGAAGATAAAAAAGAAATTACAGAAGTTTCAAGGAATAATGCAGTTGTAGGCCATGGAGCACAGTGATTATGCTCCAAAATTGCCAAAAAAAATCCCACATGTTATGCGCTTCTCTATCAAAAGACCCATCTGTAACAGCACTTTCAAAGGTTTGCTACCCACTGCCTAAGTGGTGTTACAAAAGGGTATAAAGAAGTGGCATTTTTCACCCCTAATTGTCCCTGAATATCGTTCATCCTATGTCCAGTTAAGTAGCATTTAAATTAGGTCAGTGTTTAAAAACTATCCTTATTTTTTTTCTTACTTGTTATCTATGCGCCTGACCTCATTAAGTGCTTTACTGGCTTTCAAAGCTGGTAAAATACTTCATATTTTTTCTAACAGGTAGTACATGAAATAGACAACTCCATGCACTAGAAAAAGTTATGATCGGGTCTCACAGATCACAACCCATTATTGTGTGTTCAAGACATGGATGCCAAGAGTAACCTCTTGAGCTTCGCTTGAGTAGTAAATTTCTTGCTATCTGTGCCTCGAATACATAATATGGTTATAATCAGAGACCAAATCATGACCATCTATATCTCGTAAAACTTGCACTGAATATATCTGAAATAACTGTGCCTGTAAGAATGCTGTTAAGAGCAATGTTTAAGTCTGGAAATCTGCTATGAGAAGGAAACGATTTCTGAAATTTTCAAAAAAATACTTTACAAATTCACCACTGTTAAATACTATTATATGACTAAGATAGCTATGGTGGATATAAAAAGTGTACACACCCCTGTTAAACTGCCAGGATTTTGTGATATAAAAAAAAAGAGACCAAAATAAATCATTTCAAAACTTTTCCCACCTTTAATGTGACCTATAACCTGTACAATTTAATTAAAAAACAAACAAATCTGTTAGAGGAAAACAACATAAAAAATAAAAAAAAACGTACAGTAAGCTGGTTGCATAAGTGCACACACCCTTAAACTAATACTTTGTTCAAGCACCTTTTGATTTAATTACAGCATTCAGTCTTCTTGGGTACACACCTGCCATCAATTAGACAGATTCTGATTAATCCCAAATAAAGTTCAGCTGTCCTAGTAGGATATTCCTGACATTTACTCAGTTGCCTTCTACAGCAAAAGCCATGGTTCATAGAGAGCTTACAAAGCATCAAAGGGATCTCATTGTTGAATAAGACGGCTACAGTGGATATAAAAAGTGTAAACACCCCTGTTAAAATGCCAGGTTTGAAACGATACTAATTTTATGAACTTTAATCATACTTTGACTTAGGAATGGGGGTCCATTCCCATCATGGTATTAGAAACCCCAAAGACTTGGAGAAATTAAAGAAGTGTGAAACCACATATATGTACAGAATGTGGTCAATCTTTCATATGGGCCAATGTCCTAAAAAATCAAGCCATTCAAACTAGAGCAAAAGCCGGAATGGAAAGATGAGGGGGGTCCGAATGGAGGGATGAAAAGTCAGCAAACAAAGGAGAGTAGTAGTCCTGAAACTGAATTCATCCTCAAGTATTGGTGAGTACCTTCACAAGGTGGACCCTATTTTCACAAACTCTCACCAAGGCGACACTGATATATAGACTGTATTTATATAGCATATATCATGGACAGAAGTAGGCCAAAAACTAAAAAAGACAGCTGGGTTCACAAGACCCAGGATAGAAAAGTGCTCAATCCTGATAGGTGCACTGGTGCCAGGACTGGAAAAGATGACAGTGTAGAATCCTCAAAATATGGAAAAATTCATACAATGGGGCCAGGGCAGGCCCAGGGGGAGGATGGCCCCCTGTTGTAGAAGGAAGTAGCAAGTCCATAAAAATCACAAAAACTGATATGCCAAAGAAGAGCCATAAAGACAATAAAGTGGACTATTGAGGATAAGAAAGAAATTATGTATTGCTATTATGCAAAAAACCCAGAATTTCCAGACACAAGACATACAAAATAATTAAAAGAAAAATACTTCCATAAGAAAAACTGTAAGAAGCTTCAAATTAAAATTTGTGTTCATTAATACAACAGATTTGTGAGAAACAGCATATAGATCAAGAAATCTTGATCTGCTTGGAAAAAGAAGCATCTCAGGATGTGCGGAAATATAAACAACAAAACCAAGAGACATTTAAAAAGTATGAAAAAGAAATATGGACATGGGAAAGAAAGAGATTTAATAAGGTGTAAAATTTATGCAAAGGAGAAAGCAAAACTAATTAATACAAAAAGAGCCACACCAAAGATATTTGAAGAGAAATACAGACAAAGGAATCCAGACATGGAAAACTTTACAATAGAAAAAATAAGGAGGAAAAGGAGAAAAGGAGATTAGTAATGGAGAAGTTAAATAACTAGAAACTGAGGTTATGGAGTACCTGCAATGTGAAGGATTTAGTGTAGAAAATCTAATTCAGAAAGCACCACAACATGATGGAGCAATGGATATCCAAAGTAAGGGGAAACCAGTGGAACAGGAAGTAATTGGTCACTGGTCAGGTGCCAAATGAAGATAATTTGGAGCCTTCCACAGGAAACCAGTATAAACATGCACTTGAAGCTAAACGGCAAGGGAAGGAACAGGAAACTGTGATGCAGTCAATGTTGAGGAGTGATAGCCCAGTGAGTTCCAATATGATACAGCAACGGATGGCATAGGATGAAATTGATGAGATGGTGTCACAGGAAGATGTGACAGAGCCTTCTACAGAATGCCCGCAGGAATTGCAAAACAAGGAATGTGCCCTCAGTTTGGAAGAAAATGAGCTAAGAGAAGAATTGCTTCATTTAATAGACATGGACAGATACATCAAGATCAATGAAAGAGATACTGCAGAAGGTTAATACAACCCAAGAAGTCTGATAAAACAAATGAACACAGTAATTAGGACTGTTCACAGAGATCCATGTGATATAATAGAAGTAAACAGGATATATTACTGTGCAGCTAAATTAATAACTGATAAAGTTCTACCACAAGAACACGGGGTAGTGGGGGAAAGGAAGGGGAGGAATCAAATACCATCATGGAAATATCGAATAGAGGAAATTATAAAGCAATTAAGACAAGAAGTGTCATTGTTACTACAGAAGAGGGAACAGATCAACAAAAATACTAAGAAAGATAGATGTGATAAAAGCAATGCGCAGTATTAGAACAGACAAGGATCTATCATGCACTACCGCAAATAAACTAAAAATTTCAGCACAGGCGGAAGAACTTAGAAGATACGAAGATAGATATAAAGGAAAAGTGCAAAATAAGCAACTTATTGAGGACCCAAAATTGTTTTACAGAGAACTGGGAAATAAGATAAAAGGAACTGAAAGACCCCCGCAAAAAAAGGAGAGATATATACATTTTGGAGAAGTATCTATGAAGATCCTATGGAATATAACAAAGATGCTACATGGATAGAAGAAGTAAAAGAAAGAATAAAAAAGTTTAAAGGTACAGGATATGAAATGGGATGAAGTAACAGCTACAGAGACTGAAACAAAGTTAAAAAGCCTGTAATTGGAAAACCCCAGGCCCAGATGCAGTATCTAACTTCTGGTTAAAAGTATTAACACCTTTGCATGAAGATTTAGCCATGAGTAAGAACCATTTATGTGCACCCAGAACAGACACCAACCTGGCTAACAGGAAAAACAATGCTCATACTTAAGAGTGAACCTGCAAACTACACTAAAAATTATAGACCAATAGCTTTCCTTCCAATGACAAATAAACTATACATGGGAATTGATGCCAGCAGAGTTTATAGTCATTTAGAAGAAAACTCAATTATGGCACTAGAACAAAAGGGCAACAAAAGAAAGTTATATGGAACAAAGGATCATTTGTTGTTAAATAAAGTCATAGTGGAGAACTGTAAAAAAGGGAAGATTCTATGTATGGCATGGATTGACTACAAAAAAGCATTTGATAATATCCCTCATTCGTGGATAAAAGAATGCTTAAAAATGTATAAGATACACCCTACACTGATCGACTACATTACAGTGACCATGAAACAGTGGCAGACCACCTTGCAATTAAGCCACAATAAAGGATAAATTGTTATCCCAAGGATAAAAATTCAAAGGGGTATATTCCAGGGTGACTGTCACAGTTACTATTCTGCCTTGCCCTTAATACATTAAGCTGTTTACTCAGCAACTTAGGCCATGGCTATAACCTGGCTTCTAGAAAACAACGAAGTGTAAAGATTTCTCACCTTCTCTTTGTTGATGATTTAAAACTGTATAGCTCATCAGATGAGGAACTGAAAGCACAACTGCAAGTTGTCAAAACTTTTTCAGATGATATAAGAATGTCATGTGGTCTTGATAAATGTGCAAAGCAACCTTTAAAGAAAGAAAACTGAAACGCTGGGAAAACAACAGTTTGGGACAAGAATGTGATATAAATGAACTTGAGCAAGAAGGCGTGCATAAATACTTGGGAACGATGAAGGAACAACAACAAAATATGAACAAATGTGAATAAAACAGTAAGGAATACTTCAGATGACTTAATCTAGCAGAAGCATATCGGCGTCAAGCAGGAATGGAAATCAAACCAGAAGTAGAAAAAAATCAGGCAGCAACTGAATGTGCCAAAAAACAAAAGAAAGAATATAAGATGAAGGATCAGATGAGAAGGCAAGAAATGTGGAAAAAGCATAAATATTGTTGCAAGTATAGAAAACTTCTGGAAGAACCTCATGTTGCTCAAGAACGAATGCAGGAATGGTTAAAAGAGAGGCAAATTCAAACCAGGAGAGATGAAAGGTTAATACTGGCTGCCCAAGATAGTGGGCTGTGTACATGTTGGTTTATAAAGTCCATTGAACATGTGGGAGAAACAGACAAATGTTGGTTTTGTAAAACTGAACTGGAAACAGTTGCACACCTCATTGTTGGTTGCGACATACTAATGGCAGAAGGACTGTATACTGAAAGGCATAATGTGGTGAGACTGTTGCATTGGGGATTGTACAAACATCATGGCATTGAAGTGGCTAAAAAACACTTGAAACACGAGCCACAAAGCATCACAGAAAATGAAGTCTACATCACATGGGATCATCCATTACCAACAGTTCAAAAGACATATATGTTAGAAAACCGGATATAGTGCTCCAAGAAAAGAAGACAACAGTACTAGTTGTTATTCCTGTGATAGTTTACGGTATTAGTGAAGGATAAGAGAGGGTTTCTGACAAATCACTGAGAACTGAAATAACTAAATAGTGTCATACATTTGAGTTTCAAACTTCATTTCCCTCAGAAAATGCATGCTACGACAAATGCTGTTATTCTAGCAACTTTCTAAGTGTATAAGAACAATATTTAAAATCTGACCCTATTTTGGGGCTTTGTCACCGAATTATTTTTGGCTTTGTCCATACTTCTTGTGCTAAGAAGTTGAGAGGTATGGCATATAATGCCCTAACTTGTGGGGGTTCGTCAATTAACTTGACCGGGCCTGACTCTGTATCTTGGTTAGAGGAGGTAAGAGCCTGAATCCTCTACACCAACTACCAGACTGCTGAAACAATTGTGAGCTTCAGTGGAGACAAGAGCCTGAAACCTCTACACCACCTACCAGACTGCTGAAGTGAATTGTGAATTTGAGTTTCAGTACATTTCATAGAATTGTGAGTTTCAAGGGAAGAGAGGTTTACTTTTGCTCACCCTGTTTTTCAATGTGCAACTGTTTTGTTTATAAAATGGCAATCACTGTTTCTGCTGTAGAATTTGAAAGCAGTATTAGTAGCATGATTGCCTTTGGTGCAGAAGACTGGATTCTACTTCCACACCATGTATATGGAGTGCTGATACTGCAGTGCCCTTTCGATTGCTGATTTGGCGCATTTTAAGGCGGCATAGGGGTTCTGTACTCCTACGTGTGTTTCTCCTTTGCATGAGATGCCTAGCTGCTATCAACTTCTAGTTGGTTTGTCAATCATTTCTTTTTGCAATATTACCAGTTTACCATTTTATTTTAATGTAACATAGGCAATTAATTCAAGGACAGCAGGCACTGAATTTGTAGAAGAAACACTGAAATGTAAAGTTGTCTGGTAGTAGCAACCTCTTCATTAGTTACAGATCTCCTTAATGTGGAATTATTCGGATGACTGTTCAATTCACGGCTGGAGTGCTGTGTGAAGTCTGCATGTCCTCCCCACGGTCGAGTGGCCTCCAAAAGACATGCGTGAATGGGTGTGCCTTCGCTGAAGGTTGGGCATCGTGCTGGCAACTTGGCACCTTAAAAACATCTACTGCCAATCATTAGTGGACCGGAGTTCTGCTGTGGTAACCCCTAACTGGGAAAAGCCGAAAAGACAAACAACTTTTACTTCCGCTGAGACTGTGCTTATTAACTAATATTGGTGGATTGTAATGACAGAAGTTTCACTGGCCTTTTATGTTTGAAATTTTCTGACATGGATAATGTTATTATTGGTTTATACATTTTGTTTCATTGCTCACTGGAAGAATGTGCAAAACTACAAATTAAAAACACATTCTAACGAGTGGTGCCGTATTATACAATAAATATAATTTAATACAATCAGGAAGGTGAATGAAAGAGCAAATAGATGCATGCATGGCCCTAAAAATGTGTGCAAGCAGACTATAGTTTGAAAACAGCCCAAAGGTAAACTTAATTCTCCATGGCCAGATACATTTTCTTTGAATGTGGGTTTTAATGCCGTTTCAATGAACGTGAGTTTCAAGGACAGAGAAGTTTACTGCTCATGCCAAGTCTGTTTTCACTGTGAAACTGTACTGTTTGTTTAGCAAATGGCTAGCAGTGTGTGCACCATTTTATTTCAGTATCTATAACATTGTACAGTAAACTCTCAGTTAACCGAAACTCAAGCAACCAGCAAAAAAAAAAAATCGAAGAAATGCAGTACAATTCTCATGTGTTGCACTGTTTTCTCCCCACAGAAACATACCTTAAGTTATTAGAGTTTTAGAATTTTAAAAAGGAAGATAGGAATAAATTCCCTCTCTCCCCAACCTGAGAACAAGTCAAACCAAACAAACAGTACAGGGTACACTATTAATCAGGCCTATTTTTAACAGTAACTCTATATCTCCATGAGACAGCTCCCTCCTGAGACTATGGGTCTCAAAGGTGGATCCATTAAGACCTTATGCACTTTTGGTAACCCCCGGAAAATGGGGACTACAGGTTTTTCCACTAAAAAATATTTATACAAGTCAGCATCAATCACATTGCATAAAAACAGGTCATATAATTCGCCATGAACATTCTTAGCAATCCTATCTAATGCTCTCATTTTGTTAACATGCATTTCGTAATCCAACACCACTATAGCCCCACCCTCGTTGGCCTGTCTAATTACAATTTCATTATTATTCCTGAAGTCTTTTAATAGCTTCATTCTCATCACAACTCAAGTTATAAAAGTCCGGTTTGTTGTCTTGACACACAGAAAAATGAAGTAAATCCCTTTCACAAGCCTTTTCAAACGTGTCAAGTTAAGACTAAGTCACCACGCCCACTTTGATGACATCAGCGAGTATGCTGCAGCTAGGAGCGGAAGCAAGCCAGGAGAATCCAGCCATGAGTGAGGGAGGAGGCTCCGCACAAGTGGAAGAAGGAGCCATAAGTTTGGATAAACAAATGATGCCGAAGACGAAGGATGTCAGAAGGAAAGAAAACCAGATGGTTAATAGTGCTTCTACCTTTGCCACTAACAGTAACACAGCAGAAGCGAGTGTGATTTGTTCTTTTCCACTGCCAATTTGGCAGATAGAACAGCAGGCTTGATCACCACAAAACAGACTGAAGAAATGGAAGAATTCAGAGGAGAGACACGAATTTCAAAGGAAGGTACTTCGACTGACCCAACAGACAGTCTTAAACATTTCCAGGTATGTTTTAACAGAGCATGAAAGGTTCTTGTTGAACAAGGGCCTTTCTTTCATACCTTCCATGAAAACAGATATAACTGACATTATGACTGATATAAAAATGTTTACCAGAAATGTAGGTTTGAAAATGTTATTTGGACATAATAACAATGACAATAAGAATGTTTTCAGAAAACCTTCTATTTTTACACCACAAGCACACCCGTTGCTTGATGCCTTTGAAAAGGCTTGTGAAAGAGATTTACTTGATTTTTCTATGTTTCAAGACAACAAACCGGACTTTTACAACTTGAGTCGTGATGAGAATGAAGCTATTAAAAGACTACAGAATAATAATGAAATTGTAATTAGACAGGCCGAAAAGGGTGGGGCTACAGTACAGCTGGATTATGAAATGTAGGTTAACAAAATGAGAGCACTGTTAAATGATAGTGGAACGTATCAGATTTTGAATGCAACATTATTAGATAGGATTATTAAGAATGTTCATGGAGAATTATATGACCTATTTTTAATGCAAAGTGATTGATGCTGACTTGTGTAAATATTTTTTTAGTGGAAAAACCTGTAATCCCCATTTTCAGGGGGGTTACCAAAAGTTCATAAGGTCTTAATGGATCCACCTATGAGACCCATAGTCTCAGGAGGGGGCTGGCTCACAGAGCCATTATCAATTTATTTAGAGAAACAGTTTAGACCAGCGGTTGATAAAACTGAGTCTGTGGTGAAAGGTACTCAACAATTTTTAGAAAGTTATGCAGAATATGTGTTATCTGCACAAGATATTAATAATGACCTACTAGTTACACTGGATGTTGCGTCTCTATTTACATCGATACCCAACACGACAGGAATGGAGTATGTGAGATTGTTAATTGAAAAAGGGGTTCCTAGAGATCTCATTATGAGATGTATGTTACTACTGGATATAGTACTAAGTAATAATGTGTTTATATATGACAAGATATTATTTGCAGAACAAGGGTGTCATTATGGGGACCCGTTGTGCAAACTCGTATGCCAACATGGTTTTGGCATACTGGGAAGGCACTTATGTTCTGGGAGAAACAATATTCAATGGGTATATAAAATACTATAAATGGTTTGTTGATATTTTTTAATTTGGAATGGAACCAAACAGCAATTACAGGAATTTATCACTTATGTGAATATGACGACAATTTTTTTAATGTTTGAATGCAACAGCACATTACGACAGACAGAGTTTTTAGATGTACAATTAACAAAGAAGGCTAATGAAATAGAAACCGATATGCATAGAAAACCTTGCTGGAAGAATAGCTTGCTACACCATAGCAGCATGCACCCAGGACACATTTATCCAATCATCATAAAGAGTCAAGCACTGAGGGTATCAAGGCTAACTAGCCATGATAATAGACATCAGGAGCAACAAAGGACTTTGGCAGATAACTTTATAGAAAGAGGTTATCATAAAAAAAGAAGTGGACAGATAACTCAAAGAGAGCACTGTGCAAAGGACAGGTAAAGGCAAACCATTTTTCCATAAAAATAGAGGAAATAATGATACGGTTCATAAGGAAGAACAAGACAATAAGAAGAGTAGGGTAGGGATTCCTTTTACAAATAGGAATTTGAAAATTAAAGAAATAATAAATGACAACTGGAGACTAACTATTGATAAGATATCTGAATTGGTAGGGCCAAAACCTAGTTTTACCTATAAGAATATGAAGTTGTTAAAAGACTACTATGCTATGAAGAAAATATAGAAAAAGAAATCCATGTCTAAAGAAAAGGGACCTTTCCCTGTAGATGCTGCAATCAGTGTATGTATATGGTATGTGACAATAAGTTTATACACCCTGACACTGGATATGTTTTTAAACATTATGCAGACTGCAGACCCAGGGATTTAGTGTACTTAGCTCAATGTTAGTTATGCAAGTCCTTTTATGTGGGAAAGAATAATAGAACCCTTAGGGAATGTGTTAGGGAGCATGTGTATGCCACAAATAAAGAAGATGAGGGAAATGCATTAGCCGGACATGTTATGGGGCATGGCACAGTACACAAGTTTAAGTTTAGAGTTTTAGAGTTGATTAAGAAAACTGTTAGGCTAGGGGATGTTAAAAAATATACAGAAGAACAAGAGAATAGGTGGATAATAAGAATACAAGCACACAAAACACAAGGTCTAAAAGATAAGGTACCACTTAAACCCTTCTTAGCAGCACAGCCTTATGCACATTAAATAACATTTTTTTATATTTAATGAATAGTTGTCAGCATCTGTATTATTTACTGACGTTTAGTAATTTTAATTATGAATTTTTTATATATACAGTATTTTTACTGTATTAATATTGGCTAGTATTTTAAGCTATGACACATAAGTATAATGATTCTTGAATATATATGAATTTGTGATGTATAACAATAATGTCCGTGTATAGATTGTATAAATTATATAAATTGGGCAACATAAATTCATCATTGTTGCTAGGTGGTTGGTTATATGTTTTTATCAGTATATATGTATTTAATGTCTATATATAATATTGTTATTTAATTAAACTAGGTTTTACTAGTAGTTGAGTTCTTAATGTGTATAGCATTAAATTAATTTTTAAATATAGGTTAGTAGTATTTATACTGGCTCAATGGAGACCGATTATTTAATTGATTTGTTTTGTGATGTCATAATCATATGCAACAAGAGATTGGAGGAATGAATTTAGCAGGTCACATAAAAACTAGAGTAATGGGAACAGTTATATTGAAGTCTGATGAAACTTTTTTAAAACATGAAAGCGCTTACTACTGGATTCTGTTTTATTTGCATTAAATTACTTTGTATCAAGTCGTGGTGAGCCTCTTCTGTTGTTTTCTGACTTTGAGAGGATTTTCAGTTGATGGGGCCCAACCATGCAGCATTCTCTTTGCATCTCCCCTCAACAACAAGTGCAGCCGGTTCTTTGCCCTGATTACCCCACTGTGGAAGTCACAGAGAGGCACTCTACTTCATGATTGGCCCTCTTGTCTTCTTTATGCCCATTTCCCATTACCCTTCATCCCCAAATTCCTTCAGAAAGCATCATGATTGAAGGGAACAGTTATTCTCAATGCCCCTTACTGGCCTTGTCAGATCTCTTTTCCCTTCCTTTGGCCTCATCAACTTTGTACACACTGGATTATGGATCCATCTCCAGACTTACTGTCTCACCCGATGGACATGCCTCATCTGGATATTTCAGGCTTCAAGATGACAGCATGGTTTCTCCAGTTCCATTGGTTGCTAGACAGCCCAGGCTCTCCTCCCGTCTGAAACAATCTTTTATCATCTCACAGAGTTTCCACTAGAAAACTTTGCAAAAGTAAAAGGAAAGACTTGTTGTTTGGGCACATACAAATTTAGACCCCTTTTCAGCATCAGTTGCTAAAGTTATTGACTTTTTAGCAACAATTTTCAATGAAGATGTGAGATTCTCTACTGTAAGAGTAACTGTTAGCAGCCATTTCTAATTTTCATATTTAGCATCCTCGAAACTTTGCAAAACTTTCCTCAGGGGAACTTTCCTACTTAGATCTCCAATAAAGGATCCCACTCCTGCTCTGGACTTGATCACTGTTTTGCAATCTTTAACACAACCCCCTTCTGAATTATCAGCCAAGTGTGAACTAAAGTTTTTGAACTAGAAAACTATCTTTTTGGTTGCTATTACTTCTGCCAGAAGAGCATCAGGCCCTGTCATCTAAACCTCCTTATTTAATTCTTCAGAAGGATAGAGTATCCTTACAGACCAATTCTTCCTTTCTAATTAAGGTGGTGTCAAAATCCAGTATTTATCAAGTTATCTACATTCCAGTCTTCTTTCTAAATTTCTAAAATAAAGGATATGTTACACCTATTGGATGTTCACAAAAAATTATATTTTTATCTTCACAGAACCAAAATTTTGAGGAAACCAGAGCAATTACTTGTTTCCTTTTCAGATTCAAAATTAGGCAAATCAGTTTCCAAATGGTTGACTGACTGTATACAAAAAAGTGGGTTTGCCTTTACTAAAACCACCAAAAGCCCACTAGATTGATGGTAACAACTTCAGCCTTTTTGCCTAGAACTTCCTTGGATGATAATTGTGCAACTGCAACTTAGGCTAATCTTTACACCTCATTTCAAACTGGATCTGGTCTCTAGGGGGAAGAGCAGTCCTTGGCTCAAGCTCAGGAATACCTTCCTTACACTCCTGTTGGGATTCAGGTAACTGGGGACTCTGCTCCAACAACTGATGAATGAATAAAAATGGCATCAGATAAGAACTTTTTTTCAGGTCTGATCTAAAATTGGAATTGGTACCTTTTGCTGGTACTAGAAATACTATGAAATAAAACTTTTGATCTCTTTCGGCTACACCTTGGGCGCTTTTTATGTGGATGTTTCAGGAACAAGCTAATTTATGGTTTAGAAACTGATTGTCCCCCTAGTATATCAAAGTCATGTGAGAAATATTACCTTCTTCAGAAACTACCCTTAAGAGTTTTGTTTTAGTTCTGTAAGGTGTTGTCTGAATGTGCACCTTTGGTAGGTTTATCAACTTTTTTTCTCTCACTTTTCCCTTTTCAAATGGGATTAAATAATAAAAGTCATAAATACAGAAAACTGTGATGAAAAGACTGCAACACCCAAACATCATTAAAAAAATTGTACTTCATATCATGAACAAGAAATAAAACAGTCAAACCACTATGCAGATGAAATTACTCAGACCTTGATGCAGGATAATAAAACAACTGAACTACTTAACACTCAAGAAGGTTTTAGGAAATGCTGTCCATACATGAACTGCTTGTTGCATCTCCAGAGGTACTATGCGACAGTGTCATGAGATCAAAAAAAGGATTCACACTGAATAAAAGATTAATGATACAACTATGACTAAGGCAAAGAGATGACAGGTGGTATATCATAGAGGAAAGATCCTCTTGAGCAGATGCCAGTAAGTCATGTGCCAGCAACTGTCCACCACATACAACAGCCTTCAGGCATTATGCAGCAGCAGAAGCACGATGCTCTGAGCGTTACCATCCAAAACACAAGGTAAAATGTGCTCAATGAAACTAATGAGATGCAGAAGAGGGGAGCTAGGAGTTCCTCATCTACGAGTATTTTACGGTTGCACAGTTGAGAATAATATACTATAGTGAAACAGACAAATATTACTTTAAATGGATAAGGATGTTGATGACTCGGGGGGGGGGGGGTGAACTACTGGTTAAATACCTGGTCACAGGCAGTGATGCAGGAAAATAACCAAGGATAACAAAGAACGTTATAAAACCATGACAGTATTAACTATAAAGATGAATAGCAGCATTTGAAATTTGAGTGATGGCCAACCTGAATAGTTAAACAACAGTACCAAATTAACATGAAAAGATTCAGAGATTTTTGGAACAAATGTACGAATAAGGGGAAAGCATGTCTTGGGAAAGGCTAGGACTGAAGTTGAAATCACAAAGAAAACAAATACTGAAATACAGGAGAGGATATATGGTGCTGTATAAACATAAGAAGGAAAAGAGACATAGGCATACAGAGAATCTGCAGTTAATTAACAGCTATTAGGCTGTACAAAGTGGTGATTAGAAAATGGTGGGTAAGCAGATGAAAACTGAACCAGAACTAGGGATAAGCTGGCAAAGACGTTCTCAAACAAGGCAGCAATGGAATATTTAACACCCCCCAAAAGAGCCACTACATCAAGGAAGTTTAGAATACTTGGGTAGAAATATATACACAAATATTTCTATACTCCAAAGAAAATGCGCAAGCTATACCCAGATGTGGCCAGAACATGTAGCAAATGTGAATTAAACTATAATGGAGATTGGAGCTGCATCTTTTGGTCACGCCCAAAGCCGGACACATGTAAGAGAAGATAAGACAAAATTGATATGTGATATACTGGTAATGGAATGGAACCTACAGGAGATGCATTTTTATTTGGAATGGCTAGCACTCAAACAAAAGGATATGTGAAAGCTTTGACAGCAGTTACCTTATACTGCTATTATATATTCCTGGCTTTTTGATTTCTGAAAATAATTTTGTCGGGGATTTGTTGTCTTTTTGCAGGGTGCTTAACCTTAAATTGTTTTTCAGGGATTCAGATGATACAAGGGGTAAAAATGAGGCTGGTTTCAAGTTTCATCCTTCAACTTTTATGCCACCTATGAATAAACACGTGGAAATTTTTCAAAAATGTATACCGAAGGAGTTGCATTTTGGTAGTGATTTTCAGGATTTTTTTGTTACCTAATAATTTAAATCTGCAGGGAAAGGCAACAATGAAAAATCTCTAATAATAAAAACCTGGTATTATTCAGGCAAATAAAGGAGGGGCCGCAGTAGTCATGGATTGGTCCAAATATGAGGCTGAGGCCAATAGACAAACTTCATGACATGATGGCAGATTTTATATGATCATGCCCATTGACCCTACTGCACGGTTTAAAGTTGAAATTGATAAATTTCTTGATACAGCCACTGATGAAGGTATTATTGATGATAAAATTTATCATCACCTTACGGTCAAAGAGACAGTCCCACAACTTTTGTACTTGCTTCCTAAAGTACATAAAAGTTAGACTGACCCCCGGGGTGTCCGAATGTCTCAGTCAAGGGTTCATTAACTGAACCCATTTCTTTTGATCTTACTAAATATCTTAAACCCCTACTACAAGCTGTGTGGGCAAGAATTAAAGACACCACAGAATTTTTAAATATTTATGACACACAATTGGACGATGACTGGCTTCTTTGTACCTTAGATGTAACTTCTTTATACACTAGTATCCCTCACTAGGCAGGTTTGATGGCCTTGGAATTCTGCCTAAATAAATTAGCCCTCTATAGCCCTGGGTTCAACACTTTCTTACTATGTTTGACTGAGCAAGTATTTACTAAAAATGCCTTTTATTTTAATGGCAGTTGTTATCTACAAATGAAGGGTACGGCTATGGGGGCATCTTTTGCCCCCATATATGCTGACCTATTCATGGGGTATTTTGAACATATTATGATTTATGATAAGAATCATATTATTTTCATGGAAGAAATTGATATCTGACTACCGGATGATATGGAAATCAGATACTACATACTTGGAAAAAATCTTTTTTTTTTTTTTTTTTTTTTTTTTTTTTTTTTTTTAGAGTATCTTAATGAAAACACATGAGGGATTCATTTTACAGCCAATTATAAGAAGGCTATTTCTTTCCTGGATGTTATGGTGAGCAAGCAGGAGGATGGGACCCTTACCAGTTCTGTATATAGGAAACCCTTTCACTCTAATTCTTTGTTACATGCATCCAGCTGTCATCCAAGGCATATTAAAAATATCTCGAAATCTCAATACATGCGCTTTCGACGTATTTGTTCAAAGGAAGATGATTTATTACATTATAATGTTGATCTCATGGCTAGATTTATGGAAAAAGGGTATTCTCCAATTTATCTATCACAAGCCAAGAATGAAGTTAACATGATGCCCAGACAAAAATTGTTGACATACCATCACAATCTTAGGGATGACACCAAAATTAGGTTCAAAACTACTTTTGGTAGAAATACCCAGTGATTAGTTAATCTTGTACAGAGGCACTGGGATATTTTATTAGCGGATGAACATCTTGGACATATATTGGATGACAGGTTTCCCTTTTCTTTTCGAACAGGGGTCACCTTAGGAGGTTATTTTAATTTTTATAAATGTGCTTCTTTTCCCAGCAGTAAGTTTCAACGCACTTTGGATGGTACCACTTTGATGGGGCGTTTCCCTTGTGGTCACTGCAGTTTTTGTAAACACGTGGTAAAAAACAAGGAATTAGTTAGTAAAAATACACCACGAGTTTTTGAAATTAAATCTTCGACTAACCGCAATAGCAACTGGGTTATTTATTTTGCTGTTTGTAATTGCTCTGGGTTTTATAATGGACAAACGTTCAGACCCATGAAGTTATGCATTTCTGAACATCTTGGTAATATGTGAAATAAAGTCATTACCAAAGCCCTGTATAAGTGTACCCTTGTGCATACTAAAGCTGTTTTCTGTTTTACTATTATTGATAAAGTAGGTGGACACATTCATTTAAGCCAGATGGCATAAGATACTAACTAAAAAGGAAAACGGTTGAATAATTAGACTTGGTGGACTATTTTCACCGGGTCTAAATGAACATCTATAATTTTTAATGATTTATGCATCGATTTTGTCTTTTTCTATTCTTTTTTATCAACATTTTGTCCTGACAGCAATATAATATGTTTTTTTTGGTGAGGGGTGTTTATTTGTATTTTCAAGTGGTCCTGTGGACTGAATTAATTATTAGTCACTGTGTATCACTGATTATTTTGTGGTGCTCTAATGCTTTATAAGAGAGTTGCCTTGATTCTTTTCTTCACATTGATAAAGGCTCTTTTGGGCCGAAACCGGTTTGTCTTTTTTTTTAACAATAAAAGGTGTTTTTGCTCCCCATCTAGTGCTGGCTGTTTGTTTGATGTACTTCGACTGGTTGGGCCTTTGCACTTGCCGTCCAGGTGAAGGCTTTGCTTTTGCTTCCTTAATGATGGTATGCCATGTTTGTTGAATGCCTCAAAACAGAAAGATGGGTTTGGTTGACTGCAATACAGCTGATGGCTGGCATATGGAGAAATAAAAAAGCTTCTACAGAGCTATAAGGATGAGTCGGAATACTGACAGTGATGAAAAATTAACGGCTCTAAGCCTCAACGTAGAATTAACTGAACTCCTACTAGTCCTATCAGAGTCTATAAACTTATTATCAGTGGTTGTCCCTGAGAAGGACTGAGGAGATTACCTAACAGCTCAAGGAAGTCTGCTCAGGGATCTGTTCGACTTAGCTCGGGCCTTGCTTTCTTGAGGCCACAGAGGTAGTATCTGGGTGCTTCCAAGCCTGCATGTTTAGCTTTCTTGATAACAGACTCCATAGGGGGGATAACCCAAGACTCTCCTTCCTCCATAATTAGATACGCTCAGCCTTTTTCAGGGTGGGAAGGAGAGAATATATGCCAGTCCTTACAAAACTTTACAAGCCTTAAAGTTCCTGCAAAATAGGGATCCGTAGGGCAAAGCTATGGGGTGGGGATGTGAAGCCCCCCATTTTTATCACTACTGGATACAAATGGATCACAGATCCTCACACTCCTCCCAAAAAATATGAGTGGAAGTGAATATCTCAACAGCAAAGGGAAACTCATGGGCGGTTGGGTCACAAAGGCTTAGTCATGTGACAGGATAAAAAGGATTACAGTGTTTGCTAGCATGCCTAACACCAAGACCATGGGGACATGACAGGGCTTCATGGGGCCTAGTTCTGGCATCAGACCATGTCCTCTAAAAGTGCATGGGCAAGTTCCAACAGACTTCAAACATGTGTCTGAAATCTAGGTTCTGAATCAAGGAAGAACCACTGCAACCTCCTCAGCCTGCATACGGAGTCACTGGATCAGAGTGGGTTTGGAACAATGGTTAAGGTCTTCACCTCACAGACAGACTGCAATCCCTTCAAATCAGCATGATTCTGGCCTTAAGTTATTGGATAGGCTTAAATGGCACTTCAGGATAGTTATCCTGGATCACCCCTGAAACAAATACCACCAGCTTGCAAATGGTAACTCAGACTGCTTCCAAGCAGCAAACCAACTGCCTGCATGCCCTGGACAATCAACCAGGGAAAGGCAGAACCAACATATCCAGCAAGACAATCTAAACGAACAACACAGAAACTGCCAAAGCACATCCTCTGCACTCCTCATCCAACACAGAAGGGCAGAATTTCCAGCCTTTGCAAGCACGGCATGAGCTCACTGTACACAACAAGCAGGGGACTATTTTGTAAACTTGGGTTGAAACCTACCATCCTTTTCTTGGAAATTCTGATGGTGTTCCAACACAGACCTAGGGCTGCACATGTGGCCAACCCACTGCATCAGGAGCAGTCAACCACTCTCTTTTTCCTGGTAGCAACATAGGCCAGAATTTCTCCCAATAATGCAGGTGACTGGGCTGATTCACTGATACTTAAATCAATTCTTTATGTCATGTTCCTCCCCCAGGTAGAGAAACGCTGGGGCAGGCTTTGGTTCATAATCTGGTAACCATAAGACCACTTAAATATGATGTTAGGCAACAAACGAGGGAACACTTCACAGAACAGTGAGGTTGTATTGTGTGTGAAGCAAAAAAAAAAAAGGAAAATTCAAGGAAGCATGTTTCCCAAAATGAAGAACCAAGAGAGAAAAAATACGCTGAAATGGAATGGAAAATAAAACAAACCCAATCATTAACCCTCCAAGCAGGGTTCCTGATAACAGACTGTCAAAACTGCTTGGCATTTCATGTAACTGGTAGAAAGACTTTAGAAGACAGAGTGAGGATTCCTTCTTATCGTTGCTTGTTGTCTAACGCTGTCATATTTGGTATCAATATGAAGCAATGAAGGTAGTTAGGACTACCAAACTTTGATCATTTATCTTTCAGCAAAGCTGCCCTGCAGCACAGTGTAAAATATCACAAAAGAGAAACAGGTCAAACTAAACAATGGCCTTACCTCAAAAAGTGAATGGTTTAGGCTGCTTAAAGAACATGTTGAGACTGACCGTCCCTGGAATGTCTACTGCGACACAACTACAAGAATTTACCATTCCAAATATTTATATTCATGGTGCTAAGTAAACTTATTTCTGCTCTGCTTATGTGCTACACAGTAAATGTCTACTGCCTTTATTTTTGGTGCTATCTGTACAGCACTGAACTGTGTATCAGTAATTTATATTCAACAATGATTTTTAAGTACAAACCACCAAACTTTCTTCCCTTTCTCTATAAACAAGTGGCAGAAATAATGGAAAATTCTGGAAAGCAGTTAGAGGGATACTTGGAGATATTATGAAAACCCCTAAAAGATCTACTGTACAACAAACAACATCCTTTTTTATGACAAACTATTATGGGAAAAGACACACAAGGAAAGGCTAC
Source organism: Protopterus annectens (assembly GCF_019279795.1). Lineage (NCBI taxonomy): Eukaryota > Metazoa > Chordata > Ceratodontiformes > Protopteridae > Protopterus > Protopterus annectens. The sequence continues at coordinate 981,164,932 of NC_056744.1, forward strand.
CCCCCATTGCCTTCAACACCTGAGACAGGAGAAGCTGCATTTAAAACAGACTAAGTTAGGACTTACAAAAAAAAAAAAAAGAAACAAGCAAAAAAAAAAAAAAAGTTACATTGAATAATGCAGGCCATGTCAGTCTGCTGTATACAGCAACACCAAGCAATAACACTTGCATTATGGATCCACATCCCCCATGGTGGTACCTTTATTCTGTAGTCTAAACTTAAACAAATGTCTTTATTAGTTTACATTTTTTAGGTTCGTTTGATATTTGCTTTTGCCAAATATGACAATTTTGAGAGCTTCTAGGAATACAACGAATAAGATCTGTTTCAGGTTCCATGCTCAGTGATGCACACAGTTTGAAAATAATACCTTCAAATAAGTACAGTTACCACAAAACCGGAAAGAAAGTGCAATGTTATAGTCCTGTACTTTGTAACATGCAGGCTACACATCCAAAGGTCAAGCTCAATGACTTAGGCTCTGTCTGATCAGCAACATGTCTTGCTGTACTACCCACAGTGCGTACACTCATAAAACATTTATAAAAAATGAAAATACTCAAAATGTTAAAATACTAAAAGCTGCAATGGGGACAACAGTATTCTTCAAAAGAAAAATATGTTCAAGCTGGGAAACGATGACGAGGCACAAATTAAAACTATGAAATTTCAGACTACCAACAAAAGCTCTATATTCACTGTAGTGCAATCTAGGGAAAACAGCTGAACATAAACTACAATACATTCCAGAAATTCAAATGCTGCAAATAAGTTATTAGCCCTGCTAGTTCATATTATGACAATCAAACATCTACTGACTTATTAAAGAATAGTGTGAATATTGTTCTTGAACTGATGTCATCTGCATATTTAATGAGTTCTGAAATCATTTATTTTCATGCCTTTACAGAATAAATATTCTGAACTAGACTACAAGCACTCACTAAAGATGCCTGATTGTTGAAATGGAACTTCAATAAACTAACCTTGTAAGAGGTTGCAGAGGTTCTGAAAGAGAAAGATCACTGCTAGAAGAGGCACTTGTAGGACGATCCTGGCCCTTGTTCTCTTTGTCAGACTCTCCAGATGGCTGATAGCCTGGCCTTTTCTAGAGAAAAAAAATTCAGCAGTGAGCAGCAGTTTAACAGCACAATTCAAAGATGGATCTGTCAAACTAGATGTAAAGAAGTAGAGCTACAGATACAAAAGAAAGTTGTTTGAGGCACTAACCACTGCAGTAGAAAAGAAGAGGTCACTGCATCAGCAGACCGTTACATTTTTGGTTTGATCACCAGCTACATTATATATTGGTACAGTCAATTCCTCCCTAGCTACTTACATTCCCTGCAAAGGTTAACACTGATCACGCACTACAGAAGGTACCTAATGAAAGATAAATTTCTGCAAAAACTGTATTTGTGAAAGAAAAATCAATGATAGGTTTATGCCTGGCTCTGTAGCACAGTGGAACAAGAACTTTGACTGCAACCCTGTTGGCAGTGGGTCAATTGGAAGATCGCAAGTCTGAAGGAGACAGGCAGACAGGGGAAGGAATGAAAAGCTGTGGAACACTTGCGTCTCCTTAGTGGGAAGGAAGGGATTGCACTTACCTGGAGTCAAAGGGCGGAGTAATCTCCCTTGCGGAGATCAAGGAGACAACCACTCATCTTGCAAGGGGTGGAACAGAGCTTTTTGGGGAGACTACCGCTTGTGAAAGTGACAAGACATCATGCTCAGTTAATCCACAGCACGAACCCTCCAAAGCGCCTTGTGAAACGTGAGTGGTTATGCTTGAGGCATACCTCTCAACCTCAGTGCATGAAATCTGGACAAAGCCTGACAAAATGGGGGTCAAAAGAAAAAATAGGTATGTATTTTAAATATTGCTCTTATAAACTTGCAAAGTTGCCAGTGTTACAGGGTTTGTTAAGCATACATTTTCTGAAGGATTTGAAGTCTGAAACTCAAATCTACGTCATTATTTAGTGACTTCAATCCTCAGATCATTGCATTTTGCCATAAAACCACAAAGTGTATGAAGAAAAGACTAAGAATATGAGCTAAAACATGGACATTGTGCAAAACTCTGCACAGCTGAGAGGTATGGGTTGAGGAGAAATAAGAAACTTCAAACCACCTGTGATGGCTAGCCTCAAAGGCAATCATCCTCAGTCACCTCTTGCCCAATGAAGATAACAAAAGAGTTGAAAGACTGATGGAGGTTTTCATGGTCATTAGACAGTGGAAGAAATATAATAATGTTTTAAACATCCTAATTAAATTATCAATTAAGACATAGGCAAACATTCATCAGTATATAAAAGAAAAATCATATTAACATGTTTTGAGTTCCATGCATTGCACAGCACATATGTTTTTTTGTGGGTTCCATTTCGAAAACAGACTTTCCAGAAAGTCTAACTTTATATGGTTGATACCATATGACAGACTTTCCAAAAAGTCAAAGCAGTTTTACTGAGACAGTGGTATAGTGGGAAACAAGGAATTTACCCCTTCCACACAGTAGTGTGATCTAGCAGCTGGTACATATAACCAGAAGGTGAGGTGGGGGATGAAGTGGGGATCCCCCCCCCAAAAAAAAAAGGTTTTAACAGTTTTATTTTCTTTTTTTTTTTATTGTTATTTATTTTTCGAAACATGAAACTTCGATCAGATGGTCTCGACCATATGTAGTCTGTTCTGTAATTTCCAAGAGACAACATAGATCTGTTCCTTTGATAACAGTCCACCACTACATAAACTCCTCAATTCCTGACTTCACTTAAAAATAACTCTTCTTCCTGATTATTCTGCATGTACTGTTCCCACAATTTTCATTTTGCATGTACTCTGCCCCTTCATTTTTCTAAAGATGCCACTTCCAATTCTTTTATCGCTGCTAAAATATTCAATGCTTCAAATATGGTTGGTTGACTGATTTCTATTTTCTTGTAACACCAAAAGTAACTTAACAAGGCTTCACGATGTCTCTGCAAATCAGTTGCTGTGTCCCAAATCAAAGGAATAACCTTCACTTAAATCCATTTTCTAACCTAATACTTCTGACAGGGTACTCTATAAGGAATTTTTTAAAATCATCCAACTCATGACACACACACTATATATATATATATATATATATATATATATATATATATATATATATATATATATTTATACACACACACACAAATATATCTATATATATATATATATATATATATACACACACACACACACACACACACACACACACACACACATATATATATATATATATATATATATATATACACTAGCTGTTCCCGCCACGCGTTGCTGTGGCTCAGTCTGGTTAAATGGAAAAGAAAGAAAAGAGAAAGCACACATTTCTAATATGTTTAATTTCACAATGCTTGTGGGTATACAATATTTTTTATTGTTCCATTGTCTGTGCAGATATAGAGATTGTCTGGTTTGCCGACTCTAGAACACGCAACATATAATTGTCCATGTGAGAAGCAATCTGTGTGTAGATCTAAACCGCACAATTCTAAAGACTGGCCCTGAGCTTTGTTGATGGTGTTCCAAACGCCAATCGAATTGGGAATGTTATAATTATGTTCCCTAATGCGTTCTTTTAGGGTGCGATTAGTTTTCCCTACATAGAACGCTGGGCACGAGTTACAGATAGCCAAGTAGACAACATTCCTACTCCCACAGCTGGTATTAGTGTGAAAAGTAAAACTACAACCCGTATTTGGGTGTATAAATTCAGTGCTTAAACTTATATAGGTACACTGATTACATTTACCACAAGGTACTGTATTAGAGCTTGTTCCCATACTGTTCTTTCTATTACTAAAGTACTTTGGTCTACATAATAGTCTCTTTAAGTTAGGATGATTCTTATATGTTACTTTCGGGTTTGGTCCAACAACTTTGCCCACTTCCCTATCTGATAGTAGAATATCCAAATGCTTAGACATAAGCCCTTTTACTTCTGAACTCACTCTACTGAAGGACAATGTAGCCCTTATCCCATTCGTGTAGGATGTAGATGTCTCAGTAACTGCAGGCTGTTCTGAGAAGTAAGGTTTCGCTCTGTTTAATCTTAAACCATCCACCTCAGTAACAGTCGCATCTATCTTGTTCCCATCATATCCTCTATCCAGGAACCTCGTCTTCAACCCCTCAACTTCTACCCTATAATGGTCATCATCAGGGTTGAGCCTAGACGCTGTCATGAATTGTCCTTTAAGTACATTGTCAAAAACATGGAGAGGGTGCATACTTCGTCTATGAAGTAATGTATTTCTATGGCACGCTTTCCTATGGACTGAGGTATTAAGGAGGCCATTGGTTAGTCTACAAATCTCAACATCCAAAAAGGAAATCTTAGTTCTTGAAAAGTTCAAAGTGAACCTCAAGAAATCAGTGGAGGTGTTCATATATTCTACAAAAACCTTAAGGGAGTCCTCATTGCCTAGCCAAATAAAAAAGAGGTCGTCCACAAACCTACGGTATATACCAACAAATTCCTTAAAGTGGGCATTCCCTTGTAAAAATTTGTCCTCCCATGCAGCCATAACGAGATTGGCGTAGCTATTGGCACAGGAGGTGCCCATAGCCACGCCATCTCTTTGGAGGTATAAACCTTCATCAAAGGCAAACACATTATTTGTAAGAATGGTTTCCAAATACAATACAACCAAATCTACCTTCTCAGTAGAAAAATCTGAATGGGTTCTCAAATACTCTAAAATATAGCAAATACCCACTTCATTGGGAATAACTGTAAATAGACTAACAACGTCTAACGTCACTAGGAAATATGGACAATCATCACTCATTTGTTTAGTAAAACTATATAAATCTAACAGAAATTGTTTGCTATCTTTAAGTATTTTCATGTTCCGATCTACAAGTGGTCTCAAACAACTTTCAGTGTATATAGAAAGTGGCTCCGTGACCCATCCCTGACCTGCCACTATTGGTCTCATGGGAGGGTCCACGAGAGACTTATGAATTTTCGGCAGTCCCTGAATGACTGGTATGACTGGGTCATTAACCTTAAAATAATCATATAGTTCCTTGGTAATATCTGTGGACATTAGAAGGTCATCTAACATATAATATACATTGAATACTTTCTCAGTTAGTACCTTACGATCTATTCTATGATAGAATTTCTCATCATTCAGAAGATGTTTCATACGCTCATTATAATCACCTATATTCATAAGTACAATGGGACCACCCTTATCAGCTGGTCTAATAACCAGTTCCTCATCGTTTCTCAAATCTTTCAACGCTTTCCTCTGTTGGTAATTCAGGTTCTGCCCATGTCTTAACGTCTTTCTATTCTGAAAGTGATTATAAATGTCATTTTCTAAAACTTTACCAAACACCTCAACCACTGGGTGTAACTGAGGTACATAAGTACTATTTGCACGAAACCTATTGGGTCCTATCTCATTCTCCTGTCCAAAATCCAACTTCAACTGTATATTTCTAATAAACATCTTCATATCAATAACAGTCTCAATCAAGTCACTATTTTTAGTTGGAATAAAATTAAGTCCCTTATTTAAAACTTGTTCCTCATACTCAGTCAGGGCTCTACTTGACAGATTTACAATCAATGAGTTGTTTTCTCCCACATCTTTTTCAATGTGGGACCCTGTTGTTCCTCTATAGAACCTTTCCTCTTTTGTCTGCCCCTGCTGGCAGAACGTCCCCTTTTCAAAAAATGCCCTTGTGCTATCCCATGCATGTCAGTTGTTACATTACCTAAGGTAGGGACATTCGTGGGTTGATCCACGGACAGAACATTACTAGCATTTTTCAAATAGCGTGACATCATCTATAACTTTCTCTAATCTAGTAACATAGACATTATCAGTATATTTCTTTTTAAAATCATTAAACAACTTATTAACTAACAATCATGATGTCACGCTATTTGAAAAACGTTTGTTTGACCAGAAAAAGTCTACAATAACTAGGGATGTACGTGACTTTAGAAGTAGCCAGGTTTTCACCTGGCCGAGGGAGAGGGACAGTAATGTGCATGATTCATATAGGTTACGTAATGGTCAATATAGTTACGTCGGTGCGATTTCTAGAAGTCATACACGCAATGAATCTAGGAATGACTTGATTGTAGATGGTGGTACAGCAGGTCAGTCCTGTGTTTTACATCAAGCACCTGTACGACAGGTTAGTAAAGATAGCATACAAGTAGACAGAGCTGTTTTAGATGCTAGTAATGTTCTGTCCGTGGATCAACCCACGAATGTCCCTACCTTAGGTAATGTAACAACAGACATGCATGGGATAGATTTGAGGGACCCAGGTAACTCTGAAAGTGTGGGTGAGTCGGGGGTTTGTTCCAACACATCTATTAATACTAAGATACCACAAACAGAAGTGGTTGTTAGACCTAAATATAGTATTTCTACTACATCTACCAACAAGGCCAATACTCCTTTTCCTATAGCACAAGGGCATTTTTTGGAAAGGAGACGTTCTGCCAGCAGGGGCAGACAAAAGAGGAAAGGTTCTATAGAGGAACAACAGGGTCCCACATTGAAAAAGATGTGGGAGAAAACAACTCATTGATTGTAAATCTGTCAAGTAGAGCCCTGACTGAGTATGAGGAACAAGTTTTAAATAAGGGACTTAATTTTATTCCAACTAAAAATAGTGACTTGGTTGAGACTGTTATTGATATGAAGATGTTTATTAGAAATATACAGTTGAAGTTGGATTTTGGACAGGAGAATGAGATAGGACCCAATAGGTTTCGTGCAAATAGTACTTATATACCTCAGTTACACCCAGTGGTTGAGGTTTTTGGTAAAGTTTTAGAAAATGACATTTATAATCACTTTCAGAATAGAAAGACGTTAAGACATGGGCAGAACCTGAATTACCAACAGAGGAAAGCGTTGAAAGATTTGAGAAACGATGAGGAACTGGTTATTAGACCAGCTGATAAGGGTGGTCCCATTGTACTTATGAATATAGGTGATTATAATGAGCGTATGAAACATCTTCTGAATGATGAGAAATTCTATCATAGAATAGATCGTAAGGTACTAACTGAGAAAGTATTCAATGTATATTATATGTTAGATGACCTTCTAATGTCCACAGATATTACCAAGGAACTATATGATTATTTTAATGTTAATGACCCAGTCATACCAGTCATTCAGGGACTGCCGAAAATTCATAAGTCTCGTGGACCCTCCCATGAGACCAATAGTGGCAGGTCAGGGATGGGTCACGGAGCCACTTTCTATATACACTGAAAGTTGTTTGAGACCACTTGTAGATCGGAACACGAATATACTTAAAGATAGCAAACAATTTCTGTTAGATTTATATAGTTTTACTAAACAAATGAGTGATGATTGTCCATATTTCCTAGTGACGTTAGACGTTGTTAGTCTATTTACAGTTATTCCCAATGAAGTGGGTATTCGCTATATTTTAGAGTATTTGAGAACCCATTCAGATTTTTCTACTGAGAAGGTAGATTTGGTTGTATTGTATTTGGAAACCATTCTTACAAATAATGTGTTTGCCTTTGATGAAGGTTTATACCTCCAAAGAGATGGCGTGGCTATGGGCACCTCCTGTGCCAATAGCTACGCCAATCTCGTTATGGCTGCATGGGAGGACAAATTTTTACAAGGGAATGCCCACTTTAAGGAATTTGTTGGCATATACCGTAGGTTTGTGGATGACCTCTTTTTTTATTTGGCTAGGCAATGAGGACTCCCTTAAGGTTTTTGTAGAATATATGAACACCTCCACTGATTTCTTGAGGTTCACTTTGAACTTTTCAAGAACTAATATTTCCTTTTTGGATGTTGAGATTTGTAGACTAACCAATGGCCTCCTTAATACCTCAGTCCATAGGAAAGGGTGCCATAGAAATACATTACTTCATAGACGAAGTATGCACCCTCTCCATGTTTTTGACAATGTACTTAAAGGACAATTCATGAGAGCGTCTAGGCTCAACCCTGATGATGACCATTATAGGGTAGAAGTTGAGGGGTTGTAGACGAGGTTCCTGGATAGAGGATATGATGGGAACAAGATAGATGCGACTGTTACTGAGGTGGATGGTTTAAGATTAAACAGAGCGAAACCTTACTTCTCAGAACAGCCTGCAGTTACTGAGACATCTACATCCTACACGAATGGGATAAGGGCTACATTGTCCTTCAGTAGAGTGAGTTCAGAAGTAAAAGGGCTTATGTCTAAGCATTGGGATATTCTACTATCAGATAGGGAAGTGGGCAAAGTTGTTGGACCAAACCCGAAAGTAACATATAAGAATCATCCTAACTTAAAGAGACTATTATGTAGACCAAAGTACTTTAGTAATAGAAAGAACAGTATGGCAACAAGCTCTAATACAGTACCTTGTGGTAAATGTAATCAGTGTACCTATATAAGTTTAAGCACTGAATTTATACACCCAAATACGGGTTGTAGTTTTACTTTTCACACTAATACCAGCTGTGGGAGTAGGAATGTTGTCTACTTGGCTATCTGTAACTCGTGCCCAGCGTTCTATGTAGGGAAAACTAATC